>NC_046378.1:1148445-1448445 GCF_011125445.2 Fundulus heteroclitus | reverse complement strand
TTTCCATGGAACTGGTGTAGAGGGTTAAAGGGTCATTTCTCACCAGTTTGAATCTTGGCTGCAGTCTCTTTTACATTTGCATCTAATAAGGGGGCTTCCGTGACTCCGAGCACCCCAGCCTTCTCCCACGCACCCATTATATATTTTTACAAAGAGAAAATAAAAGCTGATGACGTTAATACAGTTCTTTGGAAGGTGTAGGAGTTGAAGTCATTTTCACACCCATGGATTCATTCTTGTCTTCAGAATTCTTCTTCTATCACTATAAAGATTAGTATAAACATTTTGTACTATAAACAAAAGTATACATTTTTTAATGTGTGTGTGTGCGGGGGTGTCAAGAGGCAAACAAGATAGGTTGGCAGACAGGACTATCACTCTCACCTAAAGGCAATTAATAGTCACCAAATAACCTGGCAGTCATGCCAGAGAGATCCCACACATGCACAGGGAGAACATGCAAACTCCATGCAGAAAGACTGTAGATCAAACCTGGGAACCTTCTTGCTGCAAGGCAACAGTGCTACCAACTGTACCCCATCCACTGCTGTGCGGTGAGGTCCTGAAAAATAAAAAACTTTTTATTATAATACCATCTCCAGAAACCCTTTTTTTGTTGAGGAAAATTACCCTGGTCCACGTTGGCAACAAGCTTTCTCTTATGTTATTCTTTCAAACTTGAAGAAGGTATTTATGTGGAAATACTGATGATTTCACATGGGTTAAGAACACTCCTGGGACCATAAAACAAGTCAAGGAGAGATTGCAGTTTCCTCGGAAACTAATGTATCTGTCACGAACCGAAACTGGACCCAAGATTCAACCAGGACAAGTCAGTGACGTTTTAAGTAACGTTTTATTTACAAGCGTGAGCACGGCAACTCGGAGCGCTTCCGCCCGCGCTACGACTGGAAACCCCTGGGGACAGAGACACAGGTTAGTGATCTGTGGAAGCTGCACTTCACCGTGCAAGAGCTAGATCACTAACCTTATTAAGAGGGAATGCTGAGCGCCGGCTTTAGCTGAAGAGCGGAGTAGGAGGCAGCGGTCCGAGAGATGGTGGGGATTTTCCGGGTTCGTGGTCCAAGGGCAGTCCGAGGTCGGAGTCGAGAAGGCAGAGGTCCAGCGGCGGTACAGAGGGGCAATCCAAGGGCAAGGTAAGGTCCGGTCCGGGTCCGATAACAGGCTGGATGCAGAGGTACACAGGGGTTAGGCTGGCTCAGTTACTCACGGGCAGAAAGGGTCGGGCACACAGGCAGGCAGTCCAGGCTTGGCAGAGACAGGGGTCCAGAGGCAGATCCGATCCGGTTTCCAGAAGGGCAGTCAGAGTCAGAATGGGGTCCGAATTCCAGGCAGGCAGTGTCAGAAGAGGATCAGGCAGACTCGGTAACAGAAGGCAGAACACAGGTCGGGAAACAGGCAGGCAGATTAAAGTTCAAAGAATGCTGGATAGGTCTTACCGGGATGGCTAGAAAGACAATCTGGCACTGGTGGCAGGTCTGTTGGCAGATTTTATGCTGTTGAGAACAGGTGAACCTGGTGAAGGATGATTGCATGCAGGGTGTAGTGGAGCAGGTGTGCTGAGTTCAGGATCAGACCAGCACCAGTGCCAAGATCATTACAGTATCCACGCATTGCAGCTCAATGTGGTACTCCAGCTTCAACATGCCAGTCAAGAAGGCACTGCAAAGGATAGTGAGGGGTTTGAAAAGATCATTGGAATGTTTCACAGTTCAGAACATCGTCAGAGACTCCTCAAACCCTTTCTATCTGGTCTGCTACAATGAATTGAATATAAATCCCACATTTAGACAACTAGTTCAATGTGTTAATATTAACATTCTGTGCCTTACTTTGTTGTACTTTAACAATTTTCATCTGTTTTTTTCTCTTTGTCTTTTCTATTCTCTAACTACATTAATTCCCACAAGTATCTGTTCACCTGCCTTCCCACATAAATGCACTTCAATTATGTCAGTTGTACTGTATGACCATACTCCCAAAAGGTCACACACAGTTCAGGAACGAGAAGGCATTGCTTGCCTCCTTTACTCGTGCATGCACCTATCTTTTCTCATGAATATCTCCATCACTTCCATTTTGTTACAGCCAATTTAGATTAGTGTGCCATTGAACTTGTCAGCCGCGTCCTCTGTGAGAGAAGAAGAGCATACGGTGACGTGCACCTGCTACATATTGTTCTCATACTTGCACAGCCCTCGAAGTGCAGCACACACCTTTTTGCCTCACTCTGTGCATTTTGACTGCACATTTAAGGACAATTAGACAAACTAGATATGTCACACACTGTCACTAAATATATCAGCAGCATATGTGTACTGTATTTTCTGAACATAAGGCACACCGGATTATAAGGCGTACAGTGAATTAACATGTCTTTGTGCATTGTTGTCCACATATGAGGCGCACTGGATTATAAGGCATACTAAATATTCATCCCACGTGTGTAATATCACTCGCCCCTTCATGTACACAGCTATCTCCTGAGAGAGAGAGAGAGCTATCCGTCTCTGTCGGGAGGACAGAATCGTTGGACTACACTGCCCTGTTTCTAACATAAGGCCAAAATAAATGTAGCGTATCAAGCTTCTCGCACGTCAGCGATTTTGATCGTTAACATTTTTAAATCATACAGAAAACAAATTTATAGAACAGTGTAGTGCTAAAGATTACATTAAATGATAAAAAAGACATGTATTCGTTTCTTATAACAGTTCATCAGCCACATTAGGAAATGCATTTTTGGCATGAACAAAAAAACAACTTTTGGACTGCCCTTGAGAGACATACTCCTTCTGTCTAACATAGTAAGTATGAAGATCAGTTGATGAAATAATGCACTGTATGTTTAATGAGACAAACCTAACTGCCTATGGGAGAATATGGCACTGTGGGAGTACATCATGATAAACATTTTGAGTCCCACGTGTGCAAGCCATAATTCCAGTTCAGAGCTGTCTCTGGAAGAAACAGATGGCAAGGAGTGTTTGTTGGATATCTGAACCTATAAACAGGGGCTTGTTCCAAGTGCCAGGGGGGTCTTTAGAACTGGCCTGCTGGCTCCTATAACTTGCATTGCTCTGTAATTCTGATATTAACTCTGCTAAAATATATCCCAATACACAACAACAGTGGAGAAATGTATTTTTGCTTATTATCATTAGTAATTTAATCTACATGATGTCACTGCCTCATCTCCTTTCCCTGACTGCATGTGTTGTGCAATTATACACTGTTTAAATTTATTTAATGTTTCATAAATAACTCTCTGTCTGTTAAGTATTGTCTGGTGATAATCAGACAATACTCGGTATTGTCTGATAACCAAGACAATGGTTAAAAGGGATGAATTCGAGCACTAGCGATCTTTTAACAGCAAACTCTGCACACACATAGAATAAAAGAGTGACAACTTCTTTTCAAGTTCAAGAATTTAATAACAGAAATAAAATGAACATCCATAGAACATCACTATGTAATGCTGTTTATTTCGATTAACAAATCCTCTCTACTAGGCTAGTGAAACTTAATTAAGCTACTAAGCAAAATGAAGATAAAAAGGAACTAAGCTAAGGAACTATCTACATGCAAAAACAGAACAAAAGACAAAACAAAAGTGTTTGACCATAATCAGAATAATTCAGAATCAGAATCCCGTTCACTGCAGATCTGATTCAAAAAGCATGGAATGGAACTAATTTAGGAAAACATTTGTGTTTCAATCCACTCACAATGTGAATCCTGAGTTAAACAAAACATTATTTGATGAAATAATATTTTGTTTAAGTTAAAGAACCAAAGTTCATCTTAAAGAATGTGAATTGAGGTTAAATTAGCTTCAATAATTCAGAATAACATTTGGCATGTTTTCAACACATTCACAATGCAAATCCGAAGTTAACCAGAACATTATTTTGAGTAAATAACACTCTAAAGACTGATTTGCTCAGTAAAATAACTTAAAACTTATGAACGGCCGATCTTATTAATGCGATTCTACCTCCAGGAGCTAGGGGACACTGTAGCAATCAGTCGCTAAATCGGTTAAAGCCTAAAGTTATCAAAATTGCCTTTAAACTAGTAATGTTACGTGATGTGCCGAGGCTTCGAGGCGTGTGTCGAGTAATGGAGGGGGCGTTTCCGTAAAGCGCGTATCGAAGCTTGCTTCATTTAGGGGAGGAGCCGAAAACGATGACGTCCGAAGCCTCGCTGGCCGGCTGTACCACGTGACTGCTTCGGGACAGCTATAGAAACCCCACAGCAGTGTTTCCCGCAGCACTATGTTGGCGAGGCGGCCGCCTCGCCAAACTCATGCAACCGCCTCGCCAACATTCCAAAAAAAAAAAAAAAACCTAACTCGATATGCTTGCATGTTTATTTGACGTTAACACGCGTTTTTTTGTTGTTGCGCGGATGACTGGCGCATACTATATTACAAACACACTATCACAATTTTTGCATGCTGATGGTTGCTTGTTGTGCAAATAAAGACAGGTAACAAACACTGTATTTATTCCCTTTTAACCAGCCACCAGAAAACAAGAGCTGGATGAAACTCTAGTCTCCATGATAGTGAAGGATGACGTTGGATTCAGGACAGAGGCAAACATAAGCAGGCTGGAGAACCCCCTGGAGTACTGGGCTAATCGTCGGTCACTGTACCCCAATCTGTACAAACTTGCACTTATTTTTTTTATGCACCCCGGCATCATTTGTGCCATGTGAACGTGTCTTTTGAAAGGCTGGAGAAGTAGTGTCAAAAAAGAGAAATCGTTTGAAACCAAAAACTGTGGAGAAATTGTTGTTTCTTAATAAAAATGCATGAAATCATCCAAGTTACACAAGCATTAGCCTATTCACTACCCCCTCCCTAGTTCCATAAGCACTTTCACTGACCTCTGCCTGATTAAGCCCATGCCATTTTTCTAGAGTCACAGAAAAACATTATTACACACCATGCCATATCACATGACACTACTATTTTGGGAATAATTACACAAAGAGAATACGTTCAAACAATATTTTATTATACACATATGTGTATACATAATTTATGTAGACAAATTACTTCGTCCGACACCTTTTGTGAAGTCATTCCCAAGAGCCATAATAGACAAAAAATCAATGCATCACACGTGTTAAGATACAGCTGGCTGTAATTATACATCTGGCCAGTAGGTGGTTTCGTGTGCACATGAAGCTCCAAGAAATGAACCCTTTCTCGAACCAGTTGGCTCAAGTGGTTCAATGCCTCATGAGTCTTCATCTCACCATCACTACTTTAAACCGACATTCATGTTCAATATCATTGCGGGAATAAGGCTCACAGCTCTATCGAATGATGGTGGAGCAGAACAAACAAGGTTTATGCTTGGAATGGGCTTTTGTAGAAAAACCGGAACCGGAAATTGCCAGAAGCTAATAGCATTTTGGCTAGCGGACTTTCGGCGCTAACAAATAAAAGCTTTGGTTTTATTTTAGTCATAATGAGTGGGCCGGATAACGTAAAAATTAATATCCCATCAATGTATGAAACCCTTGTGGAGATAACCTTTGTTATAACCATAAAAACACACTCGACAATGACATGGTACTGAATGCTAGAAATGAGCTATCTCCATTAGCTCTTTGTTTTAAAACCCATGCAACGCCTTGCATAAACATTTTCCGATGAACCATAACCTCTCCCTTTGGGTCTCTCTGTCCAACCTGTCCGTGCCTCGTTTGAGTTCTGTCCACTCTGGTCAGCCAAGGAAGGCAGTGAAAAGGGAACCATTGTTCCTTCAGCAGCGGCTAGTGGCTTAGCTCTGCAGACCCTGCTGACACATGGTTGGGATCGGCCTGGTCTGGCTCTGTAGTCTCTGATCTCTCAGCTTGTCTGGTGAGGAAAGGCGACCAATCAGAAGTCAGAGTGCAACTTAGCTTCGTTCCAGCAGTTCCTTCGGTGCCAGGGAGGTCCTCCACTCCTCAGAGGACGAGGGTTTTTTGATCCTTCCCCATGTCACAGTTCACACAATTTAGCCATGGTGTGATGGCGTAACACATGTCACTGCTTCACACCAAACTCACAGCCTAACATTATTACTGTATTGTGTATTTACTTTTTAAAAATTCTATGAAATTCAATTAAAAATACATTAACAATCCCAAACGGAAATTAAGTGTTTGTATAATATGTTATAGGGGTTTCTTGAACAAGATGCTGATGGCTGCAGACAGGAAGGATCTCCTGTAGCGGTCTGTCTAACAGTAGATCGGAAGAAACTTCTCACTATAGACATTCTCTATGTCTATCGGAGACTCAGGGTTTTATGTAATGTTGTCCATTTTATGAAGAACCCTTCTTGTAAAATCCTCTGCAGGGGTTCTAGAGGGTTCCCCAGAACATAGCTGGTCTTCTTTATTACCTTGTTGAGCTTCTTCAAGTCAATTGCTCTGCTGCTATTCCAACAGATGATGGCAGAAGAGATAAAAAACTGTTCAACAGACCTGCATCTTCTTGCTGCAAATGCTAAAGGACCCAGTGTTCTTCAAGAACAACAGTCTGCTCTGACCCTTCCTGTAGACACTATACCTCACATGACCTTTAGACTGTTGTGTGTCTGTTGTCTGTTGTGGGGACTGTGTAATGGTAAGATTGCCTCATCAAAGACTATATGTATGATAGATGATGTTTGGTTCACATGATATGACAGTATTATTTAGGAAACAGATCCCTTGGCCACCCCATCTCCATAAATATATCAAGTTATGTGACCTGTATTCCTTTCAAAATTGTGTAACTCAGATTCTCATTTGATTCATATGTAACATGATTTATAATAGGGCAAGAAAGAAAATGCATCTCCTTGAAAATCTCCTACGTATAACTACTGAGTTGTGTACCCCTGTGACACTCATCAATAAAAGTTTTTTTTATGAAGAAAAAGATAGCAGCCAACATTGAAACAGCCTTAACAAATTGGTTAGCGTTAAATAAAGTACTAAGCGACTCCTTGAACAAAGATTATAAAACTTTTATACAATTACTCTTTCAAGTAATGTAATCAAAATTTATAAAATTGAAGATCTTAAAATATTGCAGTTCTTTCTGTAAATACAGGGAAGTCAGCTAAAAAAGACGGTAATTTTTGCTAATTTTTGTTTCCATTTTAAATAAGCTCATGAGATGAAATCTTTCTTCTACACCTATAGCAGATATTACTGATCATATTCTCACAGAACCTCACTTCAAAAAAATACAAACTAACCATTTGAAACATAACCAAAGGTGTAAATACCAGTACCTCAAATGTTGTAAATTAACCTATCAGAAACATAAGAGCCATGACATCATCTGGGCTATTCCATGTGATGTTGACTGGTAAATCAAGAGCTTCAGCTCTCTCTTCACCACAACAGACCGGTACAGCGTCTGCTTCACGGCAGACATAGCATCAATCCGCCTATCGATCTCCCGTTCCATCTTTCCCTCATTCATGAACAAGACCTGAGATGCTTAAACTCCTCCACCTGGGGCAGGACATCCGCCCAGACCCGGAAAAGGCAATCTACCTTTTTGTGTGATTTCAATGGAAAAAAATCTAACAACTTGGAGGAAAAAATTAACAGTTGCATAAGTTAGCACACCTTAAAACCGATACTTGGCTGACCAGCACACCTGTCTGCAATCGCAATCACCTGATCACCTAGTCATAAGACGATCACTGCTTTCCTTCCTGTCTCCAGTCCGCTCCCAACACTTTAGTCTCCTTCAGTCCAGATGAGAAGGTAATTTAACTCGACCTCAACATACCATCCCCTCCAGCTGACCAGTGCTCCAGTAGTTTTCTAGTGTCTGGTGAACAATGTCCTTCTGGATTTTTTTCAAATCAGCTTGTCTTTGTCTATCTTGATGACATCCTTATCTACTCTAAGTCCCTTGAGGAACACAAGAAACATGTCTGACAAGTTCTTCAATATCTCCTGTAAAACCATTAGTTTGTCATGGCTAGGAAATGTGAATTCCATGTTCCCTTAATCACATTATCTGTCAGGATTTGGGTTTTGTTATGATTGTGTGTTCTTTTTAGTCTTAGGTTTAGGTTCTGTATTAGTTTTGGTTTATGGAATAGTTTGGGTGGTTTGATTTTGTACTTTGTTTTATGTTATCAGATTTTCTGGCCTGCTCCAATCACTTCTATCACCAGCCTTTATTCAGTTCACCTGCCAGCATTCTTTCACCTCTTAGTCACTACCCTGTCACTCCCCTTCTCCAGTCAGGAGAAGGGGAGTGGATATTCGGTCTGATTACCAACTAATTACAAGAAGTGACAACGAAGCAAGCAAGTTGGAAGCAGCGCTATTAATTTCTGTTTGAAACATCAGCATTGAAGTCAAGACTGGAGAAAACATTGACGCTAGGAGGGTTAGCTAGACAGCTAGGAGGGTTAGCTAGAGAGCTAGGAGGGTTAGCTAGAGAGCTAGGAGGGTTAGCTAAGACAGCTAGGAGGGTTAGCTAAGACAGCTAGGAGCACAAGGAGCAGAACCGAGGAGTAAAACTGCCAAACTGACAACAAACTGAAGAAACTTGGGTTACTTCAGGCAGAAGGAAACTCTGCTTTGTTCTGATCCTTGTGCTCCCTAGCTGCTGTAATTACAGAACCTCTTCTAGTATGAATTTCTACTTCAGTCAGTGTTCAACCTGACACCAGCGCTCATGTGTATCAGCGTGTAGCTGATGCTGGACTTTTGAGTCAAGACACAGCTCTACAGGTTGCTTTATTGCTTTAGTTTCCAACCCAAACCCAGCATAAAACCTGCCCAACTTTAAAAAAAGCCCAAAAGAACATGCCATTAGCACACAACTGTGCTGAAGCAAAGAAAAAAAAAACTGTACATACAGGCTCTGCACATGTACAATCAGACAACCAAATAACACACAAGATCACTTTAACAATCATGATATATCAACCGGAAAAAAACTTTTATCAATAGCTTCCCAACATGAGTAATAAGTCTACCTTAATATAAACTAATTTCTCTTGCAGAGTATAGCTCAATCAAACTTTTCTCTTTCACACAGCCATGACATATTTTTAAGTTGATCAGTAGAACTCAAACCCTCTTGGGGTGTTTTCATTGACCAATACAATTTCATAGTGACACTTGATTAACCATTATTCTTTTCTTGTTTTATTATAACTATTAATCAATATTATTCATTATAACTAATATTCATTGATGATGTCAGATTTGACAGATTTGACTCATATAAAAAATAAATTGACCAGTAAAATGAGTTCAAGGAGAAGGCAATTTTTTAAAATGGTTTTAGTTTTCTTCCAGACATTGACAACTATTTCGATATATTTTGTTAGTAATTCTTTCTAAAAGCCCAACAAATGTTGTGAAAAGCTTCCCAAGTTTTTACAACATGCCCATAACCTATATTTTGTTCCAGCTCAATGTGTTCAAAAGAAGCTTAATTGGGTGAAAACCTGCCTAATTTGGTAACACTGACTACACTATTGCTTTTTGTTTGTTTGATTTTTTTAGATTTTGCGATTTTCGTTAATTTCTTTCTCAACACTGTAGGAGTGGTCATAAAGCCACTGTTCAGCATGAAGCATATTTTTTCTAAATGTAATTTGTTTCTGCAGAGAGAGAGAGAGAGAGAGAGAGAGAGAGAGAGAGAGAGAGAGAGAGAGAGAGAGAGAGAGAGAGGGTCCAAGCTGCCTGAACACAGAATCAATGGCTATGACAGCCGGACTGGCAGAATCAGAACCCTTTTCCAGTCCAGCTCAAACGATACTATTATCCTTTTAAATAAACACTTTGCATTTTACTGTCTCTCACAGGTGATTCTTCATGTGGGTCATAAAATTATCTCACAACATAACATATTGTAGAAGTCATAGTAAAATTTTTATCCATTGAAAAAAGTCCGGTCTAAGCAAACATTTCATTCACTTTTTATGCTCTGAGCCGTTAATCTAAAGTAAGATGCAGGTCCTATTTTTAATGTTTAACAGCAAATGATCCTGCAGATCAGTAACTAAGTGAACAATGGTCTGTTATACATGTGCCTGTATTTTCATTTGAGATTTTTATGTAGAGGATTTTCCAAATGCACCAGAAAAAAAAGTAGTGGTCCTTGTCGGCAGTCTGAAATATCTCAGTCAGGAAATAAAAACTGATTAAGCTGCTTTGTTCACTGTTGGTGTGGGCGTTTCTTCATACTGAGCCGGTAGTCCCGAGCCTCCAGTAGGGGATTTCCACAAGTTTCGGCTCAGCCGGAATATATGGGTCAATTGCCAAAAGGATTTGTGGGGAACATGCAACACACAGTCACATACCCTCCCATATCTGACATTGTGTTTTTAGTTGCAGAGCTTGGAAACAGGTGTGGAAATGCAGCCAGAGGGGAAGCCAAAACCCACCTCTGCACCCACCCCCATTTCACACCCACTGATAATTTGTTTTCGTTTGTTTTGTTCAGGCATTTAAATACAAGGAAAAAAACTTTCTTTTACCTTCCTGACACCAAGAGGTCAAGTACAAACTTGACACTTGAAACAGTTAAAGGCTTCAGTTTTCAAAACTTGATGAAACGTGTCATTTTATTGATCTACAGCAGCAACAGAAAGATGTTCTACATAACTGTGCCACTGTTTTTCATCAGACAATCCCTTTTGATACTGATCTGTTGGCAAAAGGCTGAAAAAAGGCGTGGGAAATAGCTTGGAACATGTTTTTTCTCTCTCACTTTTCGGAACTACACAGTTGTCGTTTAGTTAAAATCATCAAAATTGGTGTTGATTCCTTTGGAAGTAAAATGTTTTTTTTGGAAAGTAAGACAGACTGACTGACTGACCTGACTGCTTAACCTAACAATTTTTAGTCCAGTGGCCAGCAGCTCAGACTTACTGGGTGGCCTCCGGGATATTTGTGATGAACACATTCCTGAAGTAATGAAGTTGGTTTTGAACAAATGTACATGTGGGTATGTGTGTGTTTGTGGGTGTACTTGTGCTTGCAGCTGAGGGAGAACAATTTTTTTACATTTTACTAGTAAAGTGAGAACTTTACTATAAAGTAATGACCATCTATGGTCCTCACTTTTTTCTGGGCAAGTTATTAAATGTTATTAATAGTTATAATTGGCAATTAGAATTTGTAATATGTCATTCATAATCAAATGATAGCCATAACGAAAATTGTTTGAAATGGCTGTGATCAAGGGCTATCACTGTTTAATAATTAGCACTGTCAATTGGCTTATTAATTAACTATTATTAACTTTATTTAACCTGGAAGAGGGGTATCTAACCAGTTCTAGAACTGAGTTAGGCTTGCCCAGTAAACGTTAATAACCTTAATTACAATTGCAGTTAGAGTTGTAATCATCAGCCATGAACCACAAGCAAATTAAATTGTCTAAGTATATTCAGTTGTTAACTCAAACAGAGATAATTTGGTAACTCTTAGAAACCTCTCGATTGCTGATTCAAAATAATCACAGAACGACCATGATTAAGCTACTTCAAATTCATTTAACCAATAATTCCCTGTTCCAGCAATTATTCAGTTTAATAACACACACTACTACTACCGAATAAAAACAAACAAAATTGTAAATAAATAAAAATACATTTCAGTAAAAAAAAATAGATTCATTGTAGAGGTATCAATTTGTGATTAATTCACAGCTGATTAAATTCTACTATGGATCTAATATTGAATAATCACCATAGAGAGAGAGAAATAATTGGAAAAATAGCTATGGCCGATCGGCGCGGCTCTGTTCCCACAAAACAAACACAACACAAACAACAGATTATAAATTAGATTCTGTCCCACACATTGGCCACGAAAAATTGCTCTCTTATCATCCGCTGCTTTAAGCAGGATAGGGGAGCCTCTTATCTTCCTATGCAGAGGATCTGACTGGAGTTCAGAGAACCGCCACATATATGGGTAGAATGGAAGCTAAGTGCATCCCTGCCCTTTTCCAATATTGGAACTGAAACAGCCCGCTGCCGTGGATACAGGCTGTTTGTAACCTTTCTCTGTTACAGGAAAAGCTGAGTCAAGATGGCGCGGCGCGGAGCGGTCTCCTGCAGCTAGGCCGAGTTAAGAGAAAAGCTGATCTGAAGTCACACCTGTGCAGGCCCACACAGGAAACTATGGACACAGCCACGCCAGGAAGGCTGTGCAAAGGTCCCTGACGCTCAACAGGCCAAACCCAGTCCATTGCACCAGTGTTCAACCAGAGATCCCAGCTGGGATTCACAGACCAGCTGGCCCGAATTGTTTTCACCCTGACTGCCCTGTCACCACAACCAGACAACAAGCTTCACCTTGAAGTAACTTCTTCCAATCAGACGGCCCAAAGTCCAGTGAACTGAACTGTAGCAGAGATTTGGCAGAGAATATGCTTAAAATTATTTTCTCTTAATGTGTTTGTTAAATATTTGACAGAGGTAAAACACTTGGAGCTTACAGGCTAGCTCCTGCTAGCTTTCTTGAAATCATGCTATGCTGGTATGTGTCTGGGGTGAGATTTTACGTTTAAAATAAACTTTATTTCCATAAGGGTTTTATACACCAATGGGATATTAGTGTTTGTGTTGTCCGGTCTGCTCATTAAGACCAAATAGAGCTTAAAAGTATTTTTAAATTAGTGCAGAATGTCTGCTAGCATAGAAATATTAGCCTCCTGGATAATTTACTGCTAATACCCTAGTGAAACATAACTACGGTTTCTTTTTAAGCATAATGCTTGTCTCGTTTAGCTCCGCAATTTTTTGATAGTGCTACAAATGTTATTACAGCATTAATAGGGAACATTCAATTTAATGGTGTTTGTGTAACTTTAGGATTAACCCATCAAGCTAATGACCAATCATCCACTTATAGCGCCAGCTAGCTTCCTAAATTACCAATTCGAGTCTGAATTATTTACTGGAGAAATAATTACATTGATAAAAATCAAGTGTCCTAAAGGTTATTGATTTTTACTGAGCAAATAATTATTTAAAATGTTATTTCCCCAAATAATGTTTTGCCTAATGTAATGCCCGGGGTCTGGAGCCCGAATTCAACCGCACACAGAGCCATGATTTTAGGAGCCTTTATTGTAACAGAGAAGGTTGGATGGATCGGAGACAGGACGGGGCTGAAGCAGACAGGAGATGGTGGAGATGACGGAGGGAGACGGAGCGCAGGAGCGACTACAGACCGGGCCTGACGAGCTCCGGAGCCGGGTCCGAAGCGCTCTGTCGAAGTGGGACAGGTGGTGCATCGGAGCAGGAACCAAGACGTGTAGGAGGACTGTGGCTGTGGTGCGTCGGAGTGAAAGCCAGGATGTGCTGACTGATCGAGACAGGAGGGGAGACTGGAACATAAAGTGGAGAGGTGAGTGGGTGGAAAGATCCACTAACCTGGGATGACGTGAGGCGTGGGACAGCAGGCTGGCTGGCAAGGCGTGCAAAGGCTGCAGAACATGAGGGAAGCTGGGCGTCCAGTGATCGAGGGAGTGCAGAGACTTGGTGATCAGACGAACCGGCAAAGACAGACTGACAGAGGCGTGCTTATATACGGAAGGGCTGACAGGAGCAATTAGAGCAGGTGACAGCAATCAGTGGGGAGCAGGTGATCAGGCGAGTGATAGAACTAGAATCATTACACCTAACTCAGATTTGCGTTGTGAATGTTCTGAAACACATATAAAATGGGTTTCTAAATTAGTTAAGCTAATTCGATTTCAATCAATTTTCTTTAAGATGAACTTTGGTTCTCTAATTTGAATTGGCAGTGAACCAAGATTCACTGAATCATTCTGATGATGGGTTTCAACTATTTGGTTTGTCTTGTACATATTTACTGTGAATGCAGTAGGCATTCACAGTTCTTGAGATCCTGTTTCTCTTTATTCTTTATTCTTCTTCTTAGTGTTTATTCTTCCTAATGCGTTTTTACTGTTTAAAGTTTGATTCGCTTCTCCTCCTACAATTTTTCTCCGATTTCAACCATTCAACTTTTAAACTATTCAGCTTCTTCTGGAATGGATGGCTATGTCTTTTTGTACTTTTAACTCTTCAACTTTTTAAAATATTCAGCTTTTTCTGCAAATTTTCAGCTTTTTTTCTCCCATAGGAAATGAATGTAATTCACTAAAATTCCGCTCATTTCAGCTGCTTTTTGACAGCTTACTGCTTCAGCCTACTTTCAGCTAGAAACGTCATTCAACTTTTAAAATGTAGTGATATCTTTCAGCTATTATGGTCTATTTCAGCTTTTTCATATCTTTTACCATTTTCATATAGTACCTCCTTAAAATAATTTTGCCTTTTCATGAAATTCAGCAAATAACATGCGTTGCTATGGTCGTCAAGGAGGCAGTTATAGAGTGCGCACTCTAGAAATTCAACAAATTATTCTTCTCCGAACAACTTCTTCTCACTCGCTCAATTTTCAACCTATCCACATAAATTATACATCAAAACGTAGGAATTTTTGTCTGGAATCAGGAAATGTAACCCTCATTGGTGTAGCATTTATAGATTTTTCGCAAATCACCTCAGAGCGACACAAACCCGAAACCTCCCCCATTCATTTCCTATGGAGCGGTTTTGAAAAATGACGTCTGAAAATCCAAAACATCACACGTTTTCACACCGTCGCTACTCCTAAACCGTTTGATGTACAGGCATGAGACTTTCACATATGAATGTCCCAACCCTTCTGGCACTCACAAAAAAGGAATTTTGTGGATAACTGTTACGGTTTTTCCGCAGGAACAATTTGTTCGGGAGTAGCGAATGTGCAAAATCCTGAAAATGCTTTAGAGCTGCATTGTTCCACATGATCCACTTTTTTACATCGTCGCTGTGCCTACACCGATTTTTGTACAAACATAAAAATGAGCAACATAGTCCTCAAAAGCCTGCTGATACTCACAGTGAAAGAATTAATTTCATATCTGTTATACTTTTTCAGCTAGAGCGATTTGTTCGGGACCGTTTTTAGAGGATTTTGGAAATTTCTTAAAAATTTCCTTTAGATCATAATTTTTTACGCCTTTATTAAACTTTTTCCAGCAAAAACCGATAGCTTTTCTTCTTCCCCTATCCGTTACGAACTAAACGCAGAAAAAATTACGTCTCTACCATTTAGGGATCAGGAGATATGAAGCATTGTTCGGGGCAAAGTTCTCCATTATAATCCAATGGGACTTATTGTGAGCAAAGTCTCTGCACTTGGGTAGACTGGCCGCTGCAGGTGTGTCAGTGAGTTTCCATGACGACGGAACTCTGAGGGCCAGAGGGACAGGATCAATTGAGATACAATGGCAACTTTCGACGTTCACCGCAGTTGCTGTGATTAATGTAGGAATCTGAAATTCGCACAGTCATTTTCTCTTGACATTTTAAAATTTTCATGTGACTTTCAGTCATGTGTCATTTTTCTTGTTCCATTTTGGATGTCACATGCTTTCCTATTGGGCCTTTGCTTCCAACAGGACCTGGCATGATGCCCAGACACGACCCAATTGGCCAATACAGCACCACCCACATGTGGAAAATGGCGCTACTGACCATTTTGGTCAAATGTTGAGTTCTGGGCCCAGATGTGGTGAGGCTGAGTTGCTAAAGGAGGCCAATCTGACCCATGAACTTTGGTCACGTTTGGTGACATTAAGTATTGGCACCCCTATTTGAGGCACTTCCCAGTACAGGATTTGGACCAAACTGACAGAGTACAATCACCCGGTGATCCTGAGCACAACCATGTTAGCGGCTAATGGTTAGCATGTTGCTAATTGGAAGTAGCTCTAGGAAGCTCGGACAAACTTCTGCTTTACAGAGTCTGTACCTCCTTTATACAGAATGCTCCACAATAAGTTTGGGCCTTGTCATGTAAAGCATCTCCAAGTTAGGAGGTGTCAAACATCCAATGCTTTTTCAATGGGGGGCGAAACCCCTTATACTCCCTAGAAATGCAGGCCCACAATATGGCTACAGTACATTCAAGTTTGAAATTCTACTTCTGCTTTGTTAAACCATTCAGTGTTTAGAATGAGTTAGGAAATGTTTGGTGCCTTTCCCTCAGTTTTTTCTTCTTCTAATCATTCAGCTATTGTTCTTTCATGTTCAAAATCTTCAACTCTTTCAAATTCTTCAACTTTTTCAACTTCTTCAACTTTTTCAACTTCTTCAATGCTTTTCAGCTATTTTTTCTCTTCTTCAAAGATCTTCTGCATCTTTTGCTTAATCATTCAGCTATCTGCATTCACAGTGCATTTTCGCAGGAAATGCAAATTTTTCTAGTTTTATTTGTCTTGTACATAGTTCCTTAGTTTCTTTGTATCTTAATTTTGCTTAGTAGTGGCCTGATAAAGAAGACCTGTAAACCCGGAGTCTGGCGCCTGGAGGAGGAGCGGGCCACCTGGTCTGGGGTCTTGGTTGGCGGTAGACATCGGGTCCAGGTCATGGGAGAGCAGAAGTGCTCTCCCATGGAATATGGGAGGAGGTGGGGGTGGTAGCACCTCAGGGTCTGTGGGTGTGTGTGTGTGTGGGGGCGGGGGGGGGGGGGATCTGGTTGGCTGACCCGTTTAGTTCATGTTGGCCCCACCTCCGGTGGGTGGCCCGTGGCTCGCCTGGTCTGGGGCCGGGATGGGGGGTTAGGACCGGAGCATGGACTGGGTAGGTTGGTCCATGCTCTTGATTTTAGGGTTCACCTACTGGGTGCAGGTGCTGGATACCCCTCTGGGGTGCCGGTGCCTGGACCTAGTAATATAGAATGTGTGTGGTAGGTTTGTCAGAGAACATAAGAGGACAAACAGCTTCAAGAAGACCAAACAACACAGCTGACAGGTCAGGAAGAAAGCTGTGGAGAAGCCTGTAGGTTAGGTTTCAAAACAACATCTCAAGCTCTGAACACCTCACAGAGCTCCCTTCAATCTATCCTTGGAGAACTGAAAGAGGATGGAGGAACTGCAAACCTAAAAACACATGGTCATCCACCTAAACTGTAAGATCTCTGGAGCTCTCCAAGAGCTACAGCTCGAGCAAAAAAGTGCGTTGACAAGCAATTAGTTGTCCCTTCTTCCACACAAGCCTAGCCTGTGTGGAAGAGTGGCAAGAAGAAAGAAACAGTTCAAAGACACCTGTAAGAAGTCCAGTTTAAAGTTTGCTGCAAGCCGTGTTTGGCTGACATGCAAACCTGGCGTGTGGAGAAAAATAACCCATAAGCACCTGAACACACCGTCCCACTGTTAAACATGGTGGTGACATTTTCTTCAGTAAGGACACAGAAGCTGAACACAGTTGATGGGACAATGGATGGAGCTAAATGCAGGGCAGTAATGGAGGAGAACCTGAGACTGGCTCTGAGATTCCCCTTCCATCAGAACAACCATTTATGTGGATCCAGGAGTATAATGGAATGGTTTAGTTCAAAGCATTTTAGTGTTTTAAAATGGCCTAATTAAAGCCCAGACCAAATTGAGAAAGGACTTGAAGCTGTAAGAGCAGTAAAGGTTGGGTCTATGAGAAAAATAAATATACAAAAAAATGGACCTGAGAAGATTTTTTTTTCTTTTAGAATGGTCTCTTTTCTCCATCTAAACCTCAACTCTCCTCATTCTATTTAACCTTTTTATGTGGCAATCTATCGTGTCAAAGACTCTGCGATTTAAACTTTGAAATGTATTTAGGTTTAGCAAGTATGACATGATTAATGCTGGTTTAAAAAAATAACCAAAATAATAACAATATTATATACATTTTTATTTTCCATGAGCACATTTTTGTGCCCTGGGATATGAACATACCTTTTTTGAAGTGGCATCACATTGTTAGTCCACAGTGTTCTCACCTGTAAAGTGTAACATTGATTTTATTGAGCTGGAAAGACTGAACTTCCTCTTAGTATAAAATGGCCTGATAGTGTCTTAACTAAAGCCATCCAGAAATTTACAAGTGCTTCTTATCTTCTAAATGCTCCATTCCGCCAGGAGTATGTGCAGAAATTATACACATTTAATTGTAAGGGGGACCTTCCAGAAGGATAAAGCTTTGACAAACGAATTTAGGCCTTTATTTTGCAACAATAATCCTTTAGGTAACATCTAAAACAAGTGGCCTAACACTAATTAATATAAGGAAGTTGTCACAGTAAAGATGGCAACAGTCACATAAAAGAAAATGACCCCCAAGGATAATACAAAACCCACATTAATTGGTTTTAAAACATTTTATATTTTATATATATATATATATATATATATATATATATATATATATATATATATATATATATATATATATATATATATATATATATAAAATAACTTAATTCATGAAGTGGTTGGGTAATTCCACCAAAGGTTTGCAATTTTTATGCTGTTGTTATAAAATTCTCAATTATAAGGTCAGTGTGCATTTCATTCGTTTTCTTTGACAAACACACTGCACTGCTAATGGTAAATAGTATATTGTCTTAAAGAATTCAGAAGTAAAGGAAACGATTCCAGCGTAAACTGCCTGTAGGTAAAAATTTGAAACATGTTTTTGTATTTGCATTCTTCTAAAACCCTGCTGCTGGTTAGGATTAAAAAAATTAAAGCTTGTTAGGAAGTAAAGGGATGGAAGACCTCACACAACACAGTCATTCCCCACCCAACAGAGTTTTACATTTCCAATTTAAATGACAATGTCTCCAATCCTAATTTACATGTAAGATCATTTCTGTCCCCACAGTAAAAACAAACTGATTTCCATTTCAGCCTCGATGATTGTATTTTAAGAAATAAATCTTATAAGATTGAAATAAAACTGGAAAAAATATCTCGGCATAAATATGATGCCTTACAAAAAATATCCTTGTTATTTAAAATTTTGTCAACTTTGAACTAGGACATGGTAGGAAAATAATACAGTAGATTACCTTCAAATAGTTTTATGAAAAGTGTAAATAGCTTGTGCTTGTATAGCGCTTTATCAAGTCTGACGAGCCCAAAGCACTTTACACTACTGTCAGTGAGCTACATTTGTAGCCACACTGACAGCAGGCTGCCATACATCGCCAGGGGCCCTCTGACCAACGCCAGCAGGCAATGGGAATGAAGTGTTTTGCCCAAGGACACAACGACTGAGACGGTCAGAGTGGGGGATCGAACCGGCAATCCGCCAGTTACAGGGCGAACTCCTTAACTCTTACCGTGTTTGTTAAGCTATTTCCCACTTTTTTCCCTTCTCTGTTAGGTCTGAACTTTGACTGGGCCATTTTAACTCGTAATTATGCTTTGATTTAAACCGTTCCATCCACCTGCCCTAAGTCTGAGGCATCTAAAAGTTTGTCTTCCACAATTGTCCTGTATTTAGCACCATCCATCTTCCTGTCCTCTCTGACCAGCTTTTCTGCTGAGGAAGTGCATTGCCACACACAACATGATGCCGCCACTACCGTGTTTCACTGTGAGGGAGGTGCCTTTTGGTTAAACCCCTCAATAAAACTGGGTGCAATAAAATCCCTTTAGAAGTAACCAAGTTAGTAAACAGAGTCAACCAGCATGTATTTAAATCTCATTTTGAAATGCAGCTGTTTTATGAAGGCCTCAGAGGTTTGTTGGAAAACATCAGAGAACCAACAGCGCCACACAGACCAAGCAACACATCAGACAGGTCAGGGAGAAAACTATGGACAAGCTAAATGTTATAAAAGGTTATAAGACAATAACCCAAACTATGTTCAGTCCATCATCTGAATATGAAAAGATATGGCACATCTGTAAAACTACCAAGATACGGACATCCACTTAAACCTACGGCAAGAGGGTCTCATTTTGCTCCAGTCAACAGCTCCATCGGGACTCTGGGGGAGCTGCAGAGGTCCACATCTCAGGTAGGATCATTTGTTTATAGGACACCATTTAGTCTCCACAGAGTTGGCCTTTATTGAGTAGTGGCAAGAAGAAAGTCACTTTTGAAAGAGAGCCACAAGAATTGTGTTTGCAGTTTGCCATAAGCTGAATGGAAGAATGTGCTCCGAGCAAATGAGACTAAAATTAAACCTTTGGTCTGATGCGTTGGAATGGCATAGTCAAAGCCAAGGCCCATTGACAATCTGTGGTAAGTCCTAAAATGTGATGTTCTCAGACCTAATCTGATCAAACTTCAACCATTTTCCAAAAAGGTAAGGGCAAAGATTTCAGTCTTAATATGTGGCAAGCTCATAAATACATACACCAAGACTCACAGCTGTGAATGCAAGGAAAAGTGTTACCACAAAGTATTTACTCAGAAGGGCTGATAAAACACATGCAACACTTTTGTAATTTTTATTTGTGGAAAAAGACTTCATGAAAACCAAGCATGATTTCCTTTCCCTTATTTCTGCAGGTATCTTGCCCTATCCTGTGCTATCTCTCTAAAATATACTGCAGGTGTGATGGGTGTGAATACTTTTGCAAAGCACTGTAGGTTGATGTGGTTCTAACACTTCTTGATCAGAGGCGAGGAATTTATGTTACAACTTAGAAAACTTTTCTGTTGAAAGTATGCAGGAACCTTTGCATTATATTAACTGAATGAGATCTCAGATAGTGTGTAAATTCAGGAATAATACTGTATCTCATTTGACCCGTCTAGTCGGGATGGAATATATTTACCGGGTTGATGGTTTAGATAAAATAAACAATAAGAGCCTTTGTAGATGCTTTCAGGCCATATAAAAGTGTTTCTTTGTATCTTTCTTTCTGCTTTGTTTGAAACTAGAAAGTAACTCAAAGACAAAGCTGCCTTTGTCTCTGCCACTCCCCCGTTTTTAAAAACTGACATTGTTACGCTTTCAATGCAGTGACGTTGTATTATTAATCGGATATATCCAAACTGTATTCAAGAATTAAAAAAATAAAATTTAAGACTATCCTCTTAGTTTCCTGTTTAAGAACAGGAGCGCAAAGGTGGAATAAATATTTGGTGTGCCTGATTCCTTCTTTTTACCCTGCATGGTGCTCCACTTCTTTCTCCTTTCTTTGTCCTTCCCGTAAAATGAAATCCCACTTTACAAATATTAGAGACGCTAACCTACTTTTTTATTTTTTTACAGCAACAAATTATGTGTATAAAAATAAATCAAGGCTGTGAAAAAAAATTATACAAAAATATCTGTGCATCCATTGAACAATCATCAGGCACTCCGCTGCAGCAAACCCTGGCCAGAGTACAAACTGAAATGCAAAGTAGACCATTAAAACAAACAGTCCTGCTAAGTACACGAGGAGAGCCAAATGTACACTCAGGATACAATGTAATACTGCTGAAACTCTTATCATAGAACGTTGTAACACATTTCAGAGCCCAGAGGGAAATCCTTCCTAAAGTAGGTCTCCTCCTCGGGTTGGATGTAGGGATAGTCTGTGGGGTCGTAGTAAGGAGGGTACTCAGGGACAGGGATGCTCTCCTGCTGGGCCGGCCAGCAGCTGGCCACACAGTCCTGATGGGGGCCGCAGTGCTGGTACGGGTAGATTTCCGAGGGGAAGCTGTGGAAGCTGGATTCCATCCTGGTGGGCGAGTCGTAGCAGGACGAGGACGAAGAGGAGACAGAGTCCTGTGGGGAGTAGCTGTTGTGGTCCGGGGGGTTGCAGAGCGTCAGGGATTCCGATGAGGAGTAGGCCGCCTGAAAGAGAGGGACATCGATCAGATGCACAGGGTTGCTCCCAGCAGGGGTGTCATGGAAACATGACAGTCAAAAAGCTCTCCTGCGACATCAATAAGTGTTGCTCTGTTGAGATGTGCCCTTTACTGGAGTTTCACTGAATTCAGCTGTTTTAGAAAGCATTTAGTCCCACCACACATTTGTATAAAATTCATCTTACGGTCTGCATCACTTTTACTTCTGTAATTTATCTCCATTTGTTGACTGAATAAAAAATTACCAACACACCGCAGAGGTGAAATTTTTTACACTGAGCTCAGAATTTGACAGCTGGAAAATGGCTAAAAGGGGAAAAAGTTCCAAGACGCCGGCATGAAGACGTCTGTTATATCTAAGCGTAATCCTAGAGCTGCTGGGGTTTAGTGGTTTATGGAAAATCAGGCTTAGTTTAGGCTAAAACTACGCAGCACATATAGGCAAAAGTCAAGACTAGAAAAACTATATAAAAAAATAAAAATTTCCCCCCAATATCTTAAATTAAGTAACTAACCAACAAACTAATTAATAATAATAGTAATAATAATAATAAATAATAATAATAGTAGTAATTGTTCTTCATACAAGTTTTTGTGTTTCCTGATATATATTTGATTTTAGTTTTCTGATTAATATCAGTATTTTATTCACCTAATTTACCAAATCTGATAGTTAGTTACCTAGATTGTTAGTGGTAGATAATTTGTATGCTTGTGTCTTTGCTGTAACTTCTGTAAATAACTTTGGGTTGATTGTGTCATTTTGTGTTTGAGCGTGATTTGTATCGAAATTCTTCATTAAAGTTTCTGTCTGCTAAACTCACTGATGTTTTTGCTTTAGAAAAATATGTTCTACCCCTCTCCTTAATTTGGCTGTTTCAGATACTCTTGTGATAAACTGACGTTTGAAATGTGGAGTCGCAAAAAAAAAAATATATATATATAAATAAATAAAGATAAAAGAAGTGACACCCTGTGGCAAGTTCCTGACATTCGATTTCCTAAAAATAGAATGAGGGGTGCTTTTACTCGAGGAAGCCCCTGAGACTCACCATCCCTTGGCCGTAGTAGTCCACGTCTGAAGAGTGTGCGTGGCTCCAGGGCAGCGGGGAGGACGTGGGCAGGGGAGGCAGAGGGGAGTTGTAGTCCATCAGTCCTCTGGGGCTGAAGCTGTAGTCGTTGTTGGGCAACATCATGTCCCCGAACTGCTGCTGCTGGTACTGCTGCTGCTGCTGCGGGTCGTTGAACCCGCTGGCCTGCAAGTGCAAGCTGCACGAGCTGTCAGGGACAGGGAAGGAGGGCGCGTGCAGCTGCGGGGCTCGCGAGCCCATGTTGGCCGGAGGGGTAGCAGGAGGAGGGTCCTCATGACGACCTGATGGAATCAGTTGTTTTTTTTTTTTTTAATCAGATCTGAGCAACGCTGATAAATGAGCAAAGAAAGGTGCGACAGGCTGCAGCCTAGCGGCACAAACTGAAGGGAATAAAGCGATCTGCGTTTTTGCTCCTTAGATGGTTTAATTTTCTTAGAGGGAGAGACAATATCTTGAGTGGAGCATGCATGGTCTCTGCCCCCACAGATGCTGAGTTAGGTCCTTAAACTCAGTGATGTCATGGCAGCAGCAGCAAGTAGGGAATCTGCAGCGCTCGGAGCTAATAATTTACGACAGCTGCATTCCAACAAGCTTTTTTTTTTTTTTTTTTTTTTTTTTTTTTGTCTGTGCCGGCCATCCACGGCTGATGCTTGAATCTGAGCCGTGTTCCAGCTCTGTGGGGTCAGGGCAGGTTGCTGCCTGTCAGAGACGAGGAATGCAGCGAGCAGCTTGCGATTTATCGAAGCTGCGCTGAGGGAAGATTTAGCTGCAGATTGTTTTTTTTTACAGAGATCAGCGAATAAAGGCACGAAGCCCATAAAAATATGTGTTGCAAAATGTTGCACGTTGTTGACTGGCATTTCACTTACTTGGAGGGATGGGCGCGCAAAGCTCCTTTTGCTCCAAGTAAACCTGGGGAAACAGTGGGTCACCAGGGGGATGGGGGAGGAGAGGAGATAGTTAGAATCTGATAGGTAACAGATAGTTAATAGTTAATGCATATTCAATGCTGCTTTTAAATTTGCTTGCTTGGGCAGTGGGCGATTTATACTCGGTCAGGTTCCTGCAGGCGCAGTACACGCATAGAAACTGTTGAAGGAGGTGGGGGTAGTGGTGTTTTACCGTTTGGAGTTTCTTTCTGCTGGCTTCCCGGGCTCTGTGCCTCTGCAGCAGCTCTTTAACCGTGGTCTTTACGCGGACGCCCTGGTACACCTTTGGCTTTTCTGCACAAAAACACCATGTGTTAGTCCTGTTTAGCACACACTCCCTCTCCCCTCAGGCAGAGTAATAAGCCTTTTCCCCCCGTGAGATTAAATAAGTATATCCCATATTTTTCTCTTTTATAATAACACAATCCAAAGCCCAGAGGAAAATCCTTTCTTAAATTATTTGTCTATTTAAAGCTTCCCGTGTGCGAAAGCGCAATCAGCCCGGTGGATGCGCTCTCTGGCCGTAAACCCCCCTTCCGCGCTCCCGGCTCGTAGCGCAATTTGTCGGCGTTTCCTTCTACGCCCCTCTCCCAGATCTCCGACCTCAGAGCTTTTCGGAGATTTTGAATCCCCCCCGTCCGCGCAGACCAGGAAGAAAAGAAAGGAATAGAAATCGGCACAAAAATGCTGCAACAGTAAGTAACTTTTTCCAAGGATAAACGCGTGCGGAATGGCTTAATCACCGAAAGCAAAACTTCTATTCGGGTTGGAAAGCGCCTCCGATCGATTTCTTAATTTGTGTATTTGATTAAAAAACGTTCAAAGGAAAACAGTAAAGTGATCAATGGTCAAGAAAAATAACGAAACGATTGTGAATATTGTATTGTGTCAGAGGGGTTTGAAATGCATTTATTGCACATCGCGTGTTTCGTTAGAAATACTTAGCAACTTTATATATTTTTCCTCTGGCGATCAGACGTTGTCTTGAGTAAAAATGTAGCAGCCAATTCATGTCACGATTGTTTACAATACAACCCCCCCTTTCCCCCCAAAAAAACTATTCTCCAACCTCTGTCATTTTTATTTATATTACCCCTGCCCCCTTCTCTGAATGCGAGCCAGCGTAAAACGACGACGTTGGCACATAGGATAATTTGCAGGATTCCTTATACAAAAATGCAAAGCTTGCTAAAAAGCTCAAAAGAACGCCGTGCTTGGGTGCGCGCAATCTGACCCCTAAAGGCGAAATTTAATGAACTCCGTATTGGCAAGGATGTTTAATAAAGCAAAAAAAGGCTCGGCTGCAAAGCTTCCTCTGATAAATATTCATATAGTTAAATGCTTCTCTTTGATTTGTTTTAAACGTGGGGAAATAGTGGGCTAAAATGACACGCAGACACATCCCACTCAAACGCCCTGTTACGCACAAGCAGTCCGGGAAGAGCGCCTAAGTGTTAAATCTTAGCTCCACTGGCAAATCACCTTGATCAAAAATGTGTGCAAAAAACGCACATCTACATGTCCTGAAGTGCGTCAACAAACGCTCAGGGTGATCTAAACGTCCCGTGGATTCATAAAAGTCGGTAAAGCTCACAGGGGCTTGAGGTTTGCAGCACTCATCTAGCTTTCACAAGCAGGCAGGTGGTAATAAAATATAACCTTCTCCAATAAGGCTTAATAAAACTATTTTCACATTCAGGAATTATTGGAAAGGTGCTTTAATAACGAACCTCTAAAATAAAAAATAAACATTTCCTCCAGACTTAAACATGTTATTAGTTTTACTCAAATACATTTTGTTTTCATAACTAAGATTAACATTTGATTTTTATTTTCTTTCTAACAGGATAAACGCCAAAAAAGCGAGTCTCCTGATAGAAATCCAAGTCACAACTTACCAGACATGATTTGTGAGGTGAGGAGAGGATCCCTGGAGAAGACCTTTGGATCTCCACAACGTTCTGTTCTGCCTCAGGAAAATGGCCAAGAACGAAATTTCTACAAAAGTCTCCAAAAACAACAAGCCAAAAGTGTTCCAGTGGGATCAGAGCATCCAACAATATTGTAATAAAGCTGGGGACATATTAGTTTGAGATTTTCTCCCTCCATCCCTACTATTTAAAACCCCTAGAACTCAATGATTTGACAATGATTTGATTGCGCGTTACTTACAATTTGAATATTCAGAAGCAACGCTCTCAAATCGATTTTTCAATAAAAATAACTACGCAGGGACTTTGTATAAGCCCTACTTTAATGGAATATAGTAGTGTTTTATACATTGATTGGAAAAAAGCGCACTTTTATCAATTTTACGCTCCTTTTGACATATCAGAGCACCGCAGCTGTTAATAGACACACCAGCTCAGGTTGTCGCTTTTTGCGCACCTTTTAAAGCGCATTTCACCCCAATTCTGATTTCACACTCCCACAGGTGGGTTTTGCTAATCACATTTGTGCAAAATTCTAGTTTAAAATTATTTTGGGTAAGAAAAACGCATAAAAGTGGTACAGAAGGGGCGTGGCAAAGGACAGCAGCCATCTTTGCCATGGTAGGCCTTGAGCTGTAGTAACAAGTGGTCCCGGTGTTCTCACCTGCTGCAGAGGAACACTCAGCACCAATAAATAAAATAAAATAAAATAAAATAAAATAAAAATACATATGTAATTTTTCTCTTTTAGAATATGTTTTAAATGTGTCTATCTTTATCCCACGGAGAAACTACAACACAGCTTTATTTATTTTGCATTTAATTGCCTCCTTGATCAGATGTTGAGTTTTATCTTCTAAATGTTGGTCCTACAAAATGGCAAAAATAAATCAATAAATAAATTAAAAATATGGTAAAAATAAATAAATCTAAAACACATTATTTTTTTCTGGTTCATAAATTAGTTAATAATTCTTTTAACAAAAACATGTGATTTGCATTTATATAAATTAATTAGAAATCATGATTATTTTATTATATTTTTTATGTCTTCATAGTAATTCCCTCAAACTTCCTAAACTACTCAAAATTATAGCCTGCCTTATTTTATGCCGTAGGCTTTAATATTTTAATCCCTCACAACTAATGGCATAGCAGGCAGCTCATTAATATATTAGTTATATTTTTTCCTTTTTAATCACGATAAACATATGTGTAATTCTAAACATATATGGGTATTTTTTACTTCACGTTGGCTCATCTAAATGCCATCTCTCTCTCTCTCTCTCTCTCTCTCTCTCTGTCTCTCTTTCTTTTTTGTCTCAAGTTCTGGTCACAGAGTCCCATCCCCGCTCTGCTCCGCACCTCGTCCCAGCTCTCCCCCGCCCGTCTTTGATTCCTCTGGAGGCACAGTAGCTCCACCTAGTGGTTACCTACAAGAACTCCCGGGTTCTTAGAGGAGCACAAATGAAGCAGTTTAAAATCTTTTTCCCCCTACTCTTATGATAAGTACCATCACCATGTACAAGCGCTGCTTTTTTTCTGTAAAGAGAGGAAGTGAATCCTGCTTAAGGTCGTCTGTTAGTGGGAAATATTCAGTGACAAGTGAACATTTTGTTCACAAAGTTAATGCGTTCCAAACAGAATTACCACCCAGCCCTAAGGATTTTTGTGAGTCTGAACACGACTCGTCCGTGTGGGCTAGATGAATGGGTCTGAGCGTCTCTGAAACTGTGGCTCTTGAGGGGTTTTCCCTGTCTTCAGAGGTCAGCATCTTCCAGAGGTGGTGCAAACAGAGTTGAACAGACCAAGTTTAAAAGATGAGCTATGTGAAGCTGCTACAGAAGTTAATATATTTTTCTCACGGCAAGTCATCAGAATTCACAGTTTATTGATAAAAAGGCTGCACGTCCACATACCGGTCAGATGATCCCTGATCTGAGTAACACATGGCCCCAGGATGCACTGTGAGAGAACAGCAAGCTGAAGAGGTGTAATGCTTTAGACAATGCTTTGCTGGGAAACTTCGCGTCCACTCATCCACATGGTTGTTACGTTGATAAATATGTCAAGTGTTAATGCAGACCGCATTGACCTTTCCATGGTAACAGTATTCCCTGATGGCTGTGCCCTCTTTCAGCAGAATCATGCATCCTACCATGAAGCGACAGTGCTTTGGGGTACGGTCTACGAAGCAGAACCATGCATTCGACATGTATGCTTTGAATCCAACTTTCCCATATCTCAGTCCAAACAAGCATCTGTCGGATGGGCAAACAAGTGTAAACCAAGGAGGCTCCACCTCCAAGCTTAATCTTGGTGCCACAGCCAACCTTCAAGGTTCCAGTGGAGACTGTGTCTTGAGGGGGAAGGGCTGTTTTGGCTGCAAAAAAGGAGACCAACGAACTTATAGGAGTGTGGTGATACTATTGTGTCTGATCTGTCTAAAGATATGCAGGAATCTACATTAAGATTTAAACAGTAATAGAATTAAGCTGTCCATCACTCCATTGAAGAGAACCACCTCATCCAATAGCATGCAGGCGGCTTGAATACAAATAATCAGTGTGTGAGGTCTGTGTGACAATGACCACAGAAAAATCCATATATAAAAAAAAAAATCTACAAATTTATTTTGGTGTGAGGTCAATTAGCAAGACTGCAGAAAGCTCTCTGAGTATGTCACAAAGTTTGACCCAGGACCACAGCTGCAGGCGTACTCTTTCAGCATAGCGAGCCTTGAGCTTTCAGCTCAAGGGGAGTCAGCTTTTAGTGCAGCGGCAGCGGACATGCCGAGCACTTATGCAATTAAGTGCTATGGTAATACACCGAGCAGATATTTCAGATTTACTTAGCTAAATTCTTGCCTAAAAACGTTTTAAAAGTTACTTTCATTGCAGAGAAAGCGTAACATATCCAAGTTTATTCACAACTTTTTATTCCTCTCCACCATTGATGTTTCCGTTTGAACAATTCTCTTCAACCTGCAATGAATCATGGGATAGAGTGGGCCATGAGGATACACCAGATCCATTTTAGTCTGAGGGAAAAAAAGGACAAATATGAAGGAGCCTTTCGAATTTGGACAGCCTTTGTTGCCTTGCTGTGACATAATTGGCCTAAAAGTCCAGCCTTCGAAGGACAGTAAATTTGGACACGCCTACAGACCTAAAATTTTGAAAGTGTAGTTACATTTCTCAAAACTGAGCAAACTGTTAAACTTAGTCTGGTTCATGAGGAGCAAATTTTTAAGGCTTCAGTGTATTTTGATGTTTAAGAAGTGACAAAGGAAAATCTTTGATAGGTCAAAAGTTCTGTCAAAAGTCATAATTTAAGACTTACCACTTGGGGAACAGCGCTGTGTAAATTTTGACCCAAGTATTAGCTTAATTTGAGATATATTAAAGGATTTTTCAGGTCAATACACAGCACATGGTGCATATTGATGTTCTGTACAGGCTGCCCTTCTCAAAAACACGCCTATGTAACTTGAGAGGGTTGAATCTGTCGCTTAATGGGTCATGTGACCTAGAGCACCACTCTAGGTCACATGACCCATTCTAGGTACTGCCGTAAAAACAAAACAAAACAGATACAACACATATTTTTGGTTCTCTGATGTAGAATTTCATCTAGAGGGGTATATGTGGCCTTGACCTTACAAGTGATTCCATCACTTCTCAGCCTGCTGGTCCAAAGCGGTCTGCTATCAGATTCCAAAACACTGAGGAACACTTTCATTTGGCAACAATAGTGTTGCTAGGGGCTTTCAGTGGCATTAAACCTGGAAGTTACAGGTCTAGCGCCCCCTAGTGGTTAAACGGTACACAGCGCTGCTTTAATCATTTCTGCTGTCTGTAGATGAAAACTGATCAATACATAAATGACAATGTACCAATTGTTCCTGAATATTGAGGACCAAGCAAAAAGCTTTCTGCAATTAGTCAAACCAAATGTTCTCTTGCTAGTAAACCGTGAAAATGAAATGCAAAATACCCAATCAAACTGGAGAGTTTTAAAATATATATCATTGAGGGTTGGTGGAAGAGAGACTTAAACCAAAGGGGGGGCTTCAAATTGATTGCTGCCCTGGGCCTCAAACAATCTTGTGCCAGCTTTATATATGACATAAAAAGTTGTTGAACTGCTCTGGTTTAAATTTGTGAAGATGATCTATCCAATCATGAAGGTTCATTATGGTGTCAACAGGAAAAGACTGGAAGAACCTTGGGCGCACAATTATACAGGCAATGATTTTTAATAGTATATTTACTTGTTTAAAGGATGTTCAGCACACACAAATATGACTGGTCTTTATACGAACATGTCTAACCTGACAACAGGGATAAAAGCATTCTGCTGAAATCCAGGAAAAAAACAACAGAGGCTACATCAAGCTGTAATTGAACATAAAAAAAGATACAGAAACATCAAAGAACTTCTAAAATCTGTTCAAACCACAACAGCACCACTGTATCCTAGATTTTTTAGTTGCAAGCAAAGGTTTTGGGAATTCCCTTCATAAAATTGGGCTGTCCATTTGCTGCAGGACCCCAGACCTTTACATTATTGATTTACAGTGTTTGGATTGACTTTAATTGAACAAGCTCTGTCTGAAAGACAATTAAAATGTCTCACTAACATATTTTTTCATGCAAAAATATCATGCTCCTTTGGCTTTGATAAACAAACCAGTGCATAACTGTGTAGTGGAAGGAAAATGATACATGCTTTTGTTAAACCTTTTGTAAATAGAAATCTTAAAAGTGTAGTTTGCATTTATATTAAGCCCCTCTATGCTGATTATCTAGTTAAAAAAATAACCCTGTTTGACCAACTACCCTCAGAAGTCACTTTATTAGCAAATCTGTCTGTGTGGAACTGAATTTCAGTATCAATCCAGCTGTTCTGTTTCTGGCCTCACAGTTTGTTGGAGAACATTAGAGAAAATGCATCATGAAGACCAAGAACATAGAAGACAGGTTAGGGAGGAAGTAGTTGGGGAAGTTAAAAGCAGAGGTAGGTTATAAACCAACACTCCAAGATTTTAACATCTCACAGAGCTCTGTTCCATTCATCATCTGAAAATGGATGGAGCAACCATGAACCTGACAGAACACGGTTGTCCACCTAAATTGACAGGTCCACTAATGAACTACAGAAATCCACAAGTCTGCTTAGGAGAGTCTGTCAACAGGACATCAACTCCTGGTTATTCAATTCACTAACCTAGCATTATAGAAAAGTGGCAAGAATTTTTTTTAGTGAAGTCCCGTTTGTAGTTTTGCACAAGCCATTTAAACTTCATGTGCAGCAGAAAAGTAACACTACCTAGCACACTTATGTGTTAGAATGGTGCACAGCACAGATCTGAATGCAATTGAGAATCTGGGTGAGACTTTAATATTGATGTTAGCTCCCCTCTCAATCTAACTAGGCTTGGGTTACTGTGTGCAGAGATTGGGACAACAAACAGTCCCTAGAGGCATAAACCTTAACTGCACTCAAAGGTGTTCTAGTATTGACTCAGAGAGGCTAAACACAAAGCACCTGACACATTTCAGAATTTTACAACAAAAAACTATATATATATATATATATATATATATATATATATATATATATATATATATATATATATATATATATATATATATATATATATATAGAGATATAGATATATATATATAGATATAGATATAGATATAGATATAGATATAGATATATATATAGATATAGATATATAGATATAAACATATCACTTTCTTTCCACATATCAATTATGCACTACTTAATTTTGGCCTATCACAAAAAAAACCCATAAAGTGAAAAAGTTTGGCAAGGTATGAGAACTTTTGGAAGGTTGTGTAGTATGGTTTACATCCAATAATGTCTTCCTGAATCCTTTGTTGGGTCAAAAAAGATTTAAAAACATTCAGTCAAAGAGAAGCAAAGCTGCAAACTCAGTCCGTGTTAAGTCAGTCTGTTCATGTCTCTGCAGAAAGACCTGACGATACAACAGGAACCAGACACTGGCAAGTTCTCTGTTCAAACAACAACAACAAAGAAAACTATCTGCTTCATCCTTAAGTGTATTTTATTTGTGTCAGTTTTAGTTGCTGCTGCTGCTGCGATCCTCTCCGATCTATTTGTTTTACATAAAATACAAACATTATAAAAAAGATGAAAAATAATAATCACCCCATTGTTTTCTTCTTGGCAGTAAGTAAAGGATACTCCCACCACAACTGTTGGTCAATTCAGTCAACCAATGCTACTGTGTTGCTAATAAGGGTATAAATATTAACTGTTGAATAGGAAAATGATTTAAAGTGAACATTATCCCCTCAAAATAACCGCTCCGATAATTTATGTCAAGCTCAGTGCTTTGTGGCTTTATTCCAGGAAAAAGTCTGTGAAATTCCATTCACTGGAAATTTGGATCCTCAGTCTTGGTTGGACTCTCATGTCAGTAGGCCCTCCTGATCTCGTAGGGGGACCAGGGGCTCACCCCGTCCTCCTTGGCCCACGAAGAGTGGGCCTCCGTGCCGACTGGGAGGCTGCCGTGACCCTCGACCCCCTCCTCCGTCACCATCTTGGACACCAGGTCGCTGACAGGGCTGCTCATGTACGGGGGGCAGGAAAAGGAGGAAGGTACAGAGTAGGTGCTGCTGGTGGTCAAAGGGTGGTAGTGGACGTCCTCCAGAGGATGCAGGGTGTATGGCTGGCTGCTGGGGATCGGGCCCATGGAGGAGCCGCGGCTGGGGGAGCGGTACTGGGATGGGCTACCCGGGGGCTCTGGGCTGGGCATAGAGGGTGGTACGCTGACAGAGCCCAGGGTGTCCTGACAAAGGCCCTCCACCTGGGAAACTGGCTCCGGGCCTGACTGGTCCCATGAGTCACGCTAAAGCAGGAAAACATGAACAAAGAGGAAGAAAGTTTCAGTTATTCGTTTCCTCATCAGATAATGACATGATCTTCTGCCATCACAAAAGGTCTTAGTGATGGCATGTTGTATTTGTTGATGTCATTTTTTTACATGGTGTCTACTTTTACGGAACGTCCTGTGTTTCCCAGAACATATCTATAAACATTTAAAGAAAGGACTGTATGCATGCTGCTTTTGATATGATCTAAAATTAGAACTTTCATTTCAACAACATCACTATGGTGCAGAGACACACATATGTCAAGAGTTTGCAAATTGACTTAAAATGTGTAGGTTTAATATATGGATGTGTGCATAATGTTTTGCATGAGAGTGTTACCAATAAATAATGACAACATGTTATTACCAGAGGATAATCTGGCTGGAACAAGGTCAAGAACTAGAACTACAAGTCAACAAAGTCAAAACACTGCAGTTCTGCCAATGTCCACTAGGGTAGCCAGTGTTAGTGCATGGCATGATCTCAGACGTTGAATGAGTTCATATTCAACTTAGCTTTGTTCTAGATGGAAGTGAAACAAATAAGACACTGTGGAAATTGCTAATTGTTGTGCTCAGAGGTTATTAATAATACAAGCCAATGATGTATTACTCTAAATAATGTACATTTAAATGTCAAAGGAACAGGCTTAGAAATAGGTGTTCAGCATTATGTGTCAATCTAATTTAATGAGATACAAAATTGATGCTTAATACTTGAACCAGAGCCACCTTTCAAATAATAGTTTCAAAGTAAACATGCAACCATGATACATTTTTCTTCAATGGGGTGTTGATATTTGTAAAAAAGCATGTGAAAGTAAAAAAACAACATAGTATACATCCTAAATAAAATAAATTAATGGTACTTTTGGTGTTATTCTCTTTTGGAAATTCAGTTCAATTATTCCATAAAAATTACTAATCTACATTTGCTGTTATATTTTTTTGTTATTTTTTTAAATAATTTTTAGCCATAGTTATTAGAGGCCAATATGGAAGGTCTAAAGAGTCAGAGCCGCAGGTTGCAGGCCCCTGGTCCAGGGGAAATCCCTGAGCTTGCTGTTGCAGTCCTCATGCATGCTGTTCAAATGCATCTGGTGCAAAAACACAACCGAAGCTGATGTGTTCTACGAAGATCCTGTTGTTATCTGCTTCAGGTTCTGCTGACCAACATACTTCTCAGATCAGACAGCTCTGAGAAATATGGATTTCCTGTCTCTCTTCTGTGAGATTCTGTCTCCAAATGTTTTGCGCTACGTTACACACATTTCACAACACTCCATTACCCCTCACAGGTTCTAGGACTGACAGGACTATTTCCTGAGGTTCATCAGATCTGCTACATTTGCACACTGACTTAAACACACCGTTCCATGGGGGAAGCTTTCAGCAGTGAGGCATAAGAAACACATGTAAATCACAAAACCTGAAATGATCTCAAAGGGGCTCAGCACTGCATTTTTTTGTTAAACTTGGCAACCATTCCAGATTCTGACTAGAACGTTTAGACCTTTCCGCCTTTGAATGAAATCTTCTCTCATGAGGAGAGTTTCCACAACAGGAACCTTTTCCAGGAAGCAGTTTAGTTTTCTGGGAAGAATGGCAATCACACTGCCACTCCTCTATATTGACCAGGTTTTCAGCCATGTCAGTTAAAAAAGTCTAAGGGTTAAACTTTCTTTAGACTTGAGCTTCAAGTCTTCAATGTCAGTTTAAAACCACATATGATGATTGGTGAATCATGTCACATGTTTGTAGAGGCTGCCAGACCAGGGCTCAGACAACCATAAAAGACCACTCCCACCCCCACCATGGACAGCTCACCCTGCTGCCCTCTGGCAAGAGGTCCAGCAGCTTCAAATGCAGAACAACCAGATTCCACAGCAGCTTCATTCCACACATCATAAGACTGCTAAACTCCCAATAATATCCACTACCATACGTACAAAACTAGTCACTTTACACGGTCACTGTGAACTCTATTGTACTAACAGTACTATCTGCATCATCATGTGGTCCGCTCATTGTTGCAATACATCCTGCTCCCACCTATACTTGCACTATGTAAAAGTATATGCTTATATGTCGCTCAAATGTACATTGTGAAAGTGCAGTTGAATGACCATAAAGTCTGTTTATGTCTATGTATAGATAACCAGGTATTCTCATGGTATAACAGCGTTGAGGTAAAAACAGTCCCAAATCGCAGGGCTGACACAAACAGATTAAACTATATCCTCAAATTTTCCACATTTGGCTTTTGAGGAGGCAAAATAAAAATTGAGCTGCCTTCTTTCAGCCAGAGGAGCAGAGCCCAGCAACACTGGTCCTGGCATGTCATCAAAAGGACCTGAACATATAGGAAGGGTGTGATGGAAAAGTATAGGGCTTTTGTAGCTGTATCTTTTAAAACCATGGGATACTTTGATGCTGGAAACCCACCCATACCTAGTCATGTTTAAATGACTAACTTTAAATCATGCTTCTCTATAACTTAGCTAAACCAAAAACGGAGGTGTCATAGTTTTATAGCTTAAATAATTTCCCCTCCTCCTTTCTCATAAGTCACTTGCATTGCAGAAAAAACATTTGCAAAAATCACAATATTACTTATCTTTTAGTTTATTGTTTTATTTGTTAACAATAAATTGTAAGTTTATATGCAAATCAGAAAATGGGTCTTACTATTGCAAAAAAAAAGAAGAATTGCTACATCATATAGTACTGGGAGGCTAGAATAACCCTAAAGAAAAACAAATATAGCTTAAATTCTTTTCCTCATAAGGAAGACCAAAACCTGCCACAAACTCTTCTGCTTATTTCACACAGACTTCCGGGTGAATTTGCAATAGGTTTCACAGAGAGCTTTTGCAGGAAATGTTTTCAAAGATCCACATTTAAAACATCCCAGTCTCCATCCAGGACCTTCTTTGAAATTGTAGCTGTTAAAAAATTTCCACATTTCACTGTTGCCTCTTACATACAGTGCCTGTGTCCATTGAAGGTAAGAGGGCGGGTGTAGATATGTGCAGATAACAATTCTACTATACAGTCACAGTGCAGTGTTTTAGTCTGTTGAATACGCTGTTGCTAGGGAAGACAGGGAAGTACCTGCCACCAAAACCAGAAAATTACCATTTATGCGAGTTTGAGAACGATCTGTTGAGCAATAGCTGAGGGACAGAGCATAGGAAAGAAAATAATTTGTTTTCAGCCAGACATCACTGGTTGCATCAGCTCTCTGGTGGAGGTTTTGTAAAACGTCTCACTGCAGTTGACTTTTTCTATTCCTTCACTGAGCCACAACATGCCTACTTCTAGAAAACCTGTTACCTTCAAGTAAAATGTATGATTAATGTTGTAACAGCCTTAGAAAAATGGAGATTATCTGATCACAGAATAAAAAGAAATTGTATCATAGGTTTTACTATTTGAAGCTGAACAAAATACACTCCAGGTATAAGCAGCTTAAAAGTATTTTTTATGAGCATCTCAATTCTTTAATGGATTTAAGTCTGGACTTTGATTACGACATAAAAAAACAAAACAAAGGATATGCTTTGATCTAAATTGGTGGTGTGCAGACTTTTAGTCATGTGGGCCGGCATCATCAAGGTCCACAAGAAATTACATTAAATATTTGAATGTAAAATTTCACAAAGTGAAATTAAAACAACTGCATGCAACTATTTTGTTTGACTAGCCTTGTGACGGGGTATGAGACCCTCTTCAAAAACTCTTGCTTCAGCCAACTTTGATAAACTAGTGTTCCCAGGCTGTCTTTTCAGTTAATGTTATTTAATGATTTGGGGCATTTTTATGATCTAAATTCAAATGAAAGCAAACAAATGTGGTTAATAGGAGATAAATACTTTGAAGGACTGAAGAAGTATAACGGATCGATTTCCGTTGCTGGCGGGCCACATTAGTACAGTTCTCAAGCTGCCATTCTTTAATAGAAAACAGATTGGGGCAACTAATGATTTTCTTGTCAGCAGGTTCTATCACCTGAGCCTCGGATCTCTGCAGCACCTCCAGAGTTATTATGGGGCTCTTGACTGATTCCCTGATTAATAATTTATTTTCAGAACAGGTGCACGGCCATGTCTTTGTAACTTATCTGCTGTGGAAAAGTAAAAAGCTCTCTGAGAGGTCGAAAGCTTGGCATATTCTCTAAAACCTTTACAAAACAGCTGCATTTATACTACTGTTTCACACACGCTGACTCTATTTACTAGATCAATGTCTTGAACTGAACAACATAGGTTGCACTGGATTTTACTTAGGAGTCAAAGCAATGGGGGCTGAATCCAAATGCACACCACATTTCATGGATAAAAAACACACACAACTAAAACCATTTTTCCTGTCTCCTTACAATCATATCCTAATGCGTGTCAGCTAAAGTTCAGTGGATACAGATGCACTGCAAAAACGGATCTAAAAACAAGTAAAATGTTCTTAAAGTTAGTCTATTCGTCCTTGATTTGAGCCAGTAAATAAGATTATCTGCCAATGGAATGAGTATCTTTGCCCCTAGAATTAGAAAATTAGACATCCTGCTCTTGAAATAAAATGATGGAGATGAGCTGTTCCTATTTTAAGTGGAAAAATCTTATTCCATTGGCAAATCATCTTATTTACCTGCTCAAATCAAGGATAAATACACTCATTTTAAGAAGAATTTACTTATTTTTTAGTTCTGTTTTTGCAGTGTGCTTATGCACTGCAGCTCTGAATCAGTTTCCTACCAGAAATAGGTGTGGTGATTCTCCGCTGAAAGGGGGCAACAGGGAAGAAATGGCTGACGAGGGCAGGAAGGAGCTTCCCGAGCTGGAGAAGGTGGCGGCGCTGCGGTAGTCACCGAAGGTTTCTGGGTAGTAGCTGTCAATAAGGGAGGAGTAGCTGGACATGGTGGACGGTTGTGTGGAAGAATAGACGTCAGGAGGGAACTGCTTAGTGGAAGTGCAAAAGTCTGAATCGGATATGAAGGGACGTCTCATGCTGTAGTAGCTGGGCAGCATGTGTGACCCTGTATGGAGACAAGAAAGTTTTTATCATAACTGTTTTCACAGCAGAAGTGCCTGTAGAAGAACTGCTGTGTTTAGCAAACACTATCTCCATTTTCCAGACACTCGACATAAGCAGAAAAATAGCATGCCAGCTAAGGATCTTCAGGGCTACAGATTTATCTCCCAGGGAGCTGGGAGTGAACGCTGAGGCTCTTTGGTTTTCTGACACGTACCTGACATCTGGACAAAAGAGGGTGGAGATGTCGATCCTCCCTGCAAGGAAGGAATAGAGCTTAAGTTTAGACACTGCATTTGAACTATGCATTAAAATGTGGGTGAATGAATCATTTCCATCACATGTGCATTTGTACGTGTTGGGCCCAGCCTTTAGAGGAAACAAGGAACGGACAACACAAAGAAGAAAAGAGACTGGTAAAAAACTCTGAATCCCAGAATGCACAGGTTTTAACCCATCCTCACGGTCAGCTCCCAGGAAGGATGAATTTCACAACTGGGATTCTGGGTACATCAAAGAGGTACGAATGTGAGGGTGCTGCAGCATTTTGTTCTCTTTGCCCACAGCTCTCGTCACAGGCTGCATCGGGAGGACAACATGCAGGAACTTCTGGATGACCAAGTAAAAGACTGCATCTTTGACAGTACCTGGGATCCAACATAAGTACAGTCTGCTGTCTGTGTGCCTGGCGGCCAAACGTAAGACTAGCCTGAACCTGGCTGCCTGAATGCAGCAAAGACTTTCAAAGAATTATAGATTCTCAAGAGAAGCTGTCCCTAGTCACATTGAGAAAGTGATTTCCCTTGAAACCACAGCCCCGCATGCAGCTGCGTTCGCCAGTCTAAGTGTTTGCCCCAGCTGCCACGCCTTCTTTGCTCATCTTACCCACCATGCAACTCACTGGCCATGCCTTGGCTCCATAATCTCAGCTGTTAATGCTAAAGCTCTGCTAACACTAAGATGGTAGCCACCTTTAGGGTCGGAGCAGACTGCCAGCACTCATACACACGTGAATATTATTTTTCATGGTAACCACAGCTGCTACTTTCTTTGTTGTCAGATAAACCGCTGATTGTGGATGTGACATCGCCGCCATTACTGTCATTGACCATATTGGAGTCTATGGCTGCATCTGAAATGTTTTAATTACAGTTCCTAGCTGTTCCCTCACCTTTCATGAAGTCCACAGTAAGAACTCTAACATGGGGAGGAAAGGAGCTTCAGACAGCTGGGCCGGTTTCAGACAGCCTTTAACGCAGACGCATTACGCAATGAAAAGGCACATTGATGATTCTAGTGAAGTCCGGGCCTATAGCCTTCTGAAAAAGAACTACAAAGTGCCTTCTCCTGTCTCCAGACATTTTTGTTAATTTCCGTGAGGTGGGCTGTGCTTCTACATCATGTTACGCAAAGAATTAAGGGATTTCTTAAAGCTCCTTAGCACCAACATCTCTAACTCCCTATGCTAAAGGAGCTATGATGGGAAACATACAGGCTCCCTTTCTTTCCTCCTTCTTCACTGACTGCACTATTGGGCCAGCACTTGTCATGTCGAAAGCTGACGCACTTCTACTTTGCCTGAAGAGTCCTTACCAGTTAGACCTTTTTGTATGCAGCCTGTGTCTGCTTTGAGCCACTATTCTAGTAGTCCATCACAGAGGAAGTGATTGGACTTCTAATTAGCAAGTCAACGCAAGATTGATATTCAAGTGTCCAAAAAGTTATTCATCTCTAATTTAGCAAATTATTTTTAAGACCTGTTTTTATCAAAATAATATTTCCTAAAATCATTTAAAGATCCGGCAGATCTCCCAGAAAGAGAGACACTGTACCAGAGGCTACAGGACAGCCGGCTGAAAAAGCTTCCTGGTCACAAGCCCAGTCCTTGGAACAACTAAGAACTTTGATCTTAGAGATCTGCTGGGGATATGTGGCTGTAAAAGCTATTTGAAATAAAGATGAGCCAGACCATTTCAGACTGTTGATAACTAAAAGCAGAATCTGTATAGGCCTAGTGTTTGAGAGAACTGCAGAATCCAGCTTGCTCTTCTTAAGAAGTTATGGACCTGGAAGTTAAAAGCACCTGGAAACCAAACCGTAAGAAAGGTGAGAATTCCAGGGACCTACGCCATTAAGAACATCTTTCAACAATCTGGATTGGATACTGTTGCTAGGACGATGTATAGGCCTCAGCTTTAGGTCTATCTGAAATCTGAGATAGTGTGACTGGTTGAAAACGATCTAAAATAGCTGGGGATACAGGAGGTACAGCAGGGTCATGGGTGCAATGGTAGCAATAAAACCTGGCAGCAGGTTCATTAACAGGAGTCAGACAGGAATCAGAAGGATTCAAACGAGAGTTCGAAGAATTAAAAAGATTTTGAGCCTTGCTGATGTTCACAGACACTGAATTAGAAATAAAACAGTCGTAACAGCTGTGACAGCAGCCTGATACTCAAACAGTGTTTGAGTATCTCCATAGAAAGGTGAAGCCTATCCTTCTTCTTCTATCCATACTCAGACGCAGGTGCATCTGAGCATGCGAGTGTGTTCATTGAGCCATGGCTCTGTGGATGCTTTGCAGCCTTTCATTTAAAAGGAGCAATGACATCAAAAATCTTTTGTTGGTCATGTGTCGTGTGTCATGACCCAGTAGTCTTGTGACTGAAGTAGCTACGTGTGTAGTTATAGTCTCCTGTAACCTACGTGTAACCTAAAAGCAAAAGGATCCCAAATCGTCTTTCGTCACTCAGATCTGTCATTCTAGTAAGCTGTAATCTTTAGAGCCTATCAGATATTACCCGACAGCTGGGAATCATGCATTGTCTTAAACAACCAATTATACACATTACCAGTTATACCAATTATGACCATTACAATATAAAGATTCCAAACAACTTGTTGACAGGAAGAGCCGACTTTTCAAAATTTCAAATTCATGATAATTTTATACTGGTGATTTTACCAAATTAGCTTTTTCAGTTCCTGTGAGGTATTTGTAACATTACAAACACAACTGCTTTTCTTGACAATGAGGACAACAAGGGTTTGGCCCGCTTTAACCCCTAAAACCATGAAGCATTGGCAGTTGAGCAGTACAGCTAATACCAGAATACTTAAAATAATAAACAATCTTGTATCCAATTAAGCTTAACATGTCTCAGAAACATAAAACCCTTAAACAATTGTCGGTTTTCTTAACAGTAAATGAGTCACTACAACTTCTTTTCAAAGTCTGATTTCTCAACCATCAATGAGGAGTGTGTCATTTTTTTGTCCATTGATAGGATTCATCTGTTAGTAGCTGATTTTGACTGGCAGACTTCAGCCTCAGCCTAAATCATTTTTTTTCTGTAATCCTCTCTAGGCAGCTGTTATCCCTGCTGCTGCTGCAAGTTTTCCAAGCGTTTGTACTCCTTCCACTCAACTTTATATTAATATGTTTGGATACAGCTCTCTGTAAACAATGAGCTTTGGTAGCTTCCCCTCTCTGCGCAGGGAGTCACTGTCTGCCTTCTGTACATCTGTCCAGTCGGCAATCTTCCTCATGAGGGTGTTGTGTACCGACCCAGACCGGCAGACCATTTAAACACTCAGGAAACCTTTACAGGAGTTTCTGGTTAAATGAGGGGGTGAAACCATGAGTTTCCAATAGATACCTTCATCACAAGACTCTAATTTTCTCAGACACTGAATTTTGGGTTTTCATCTGTGAGCCATAATCATCACAATTATAAGATAAAAAGCCTTACAATATTCCGCTACATGTGTAATGAATCTGGAATAATATTCAATAAATTAGAATATGCTTTCTGATCAGGCTTGTTTATAAGGTTAAAAGTACCCTTTGGGAATAGTGACCTTTAAGCAGGTACTAATCCTACTTTTTATTAAGTGCATATTTCTGTATTAAAATGTATTTTTAATTTTATTGTATGTTAGTTTTTAATCTAATATGTTTTCATTAAATCTGAGAGGGAATTCATTATAATTCACCAAAATATAGGCTTTAAACTTTACATCTATATGATGTACGTCCCTTATTGAATTGAGTTGCTGAAATGAATTAACTTTTCAGTAATATTCTAATTTATGGAGATACACCTGAGTACTGAAAAGAGTAAGCAAAATATGTAGCTTTTTAAAATATCTATTTTTTTCAGACGTACCTGTACATCAAGATCATCATAATATTTAAGGTCGGTTGATAATGTAGGGGAAGGGTATACCAGTTTACTCAAAAATCTAGACGTCATATAAAAATGCCATAATTAGAAAATTCTGCATGTGTGCTGTTGGCTCTACAAAGATGTTTAATCCTGGTAAATTACGTGTGCTTCATTTTAATTATTTTGTGATGCCATTCCTGAGGTGTAGCTATTTAATTTCCTCTATAGTAACACCTTGTGTTTAATAAAGTGACTACAATGAGTGTGATTCACAATTTCATTTAAAGTTAAATTAAGACAATGAAACTATATTTATTGACAGATCCTTCTTAAATGAAGAAACCTAAATCTTTCCAAACATAAAGCGGTTGTCAGAGGAGAAGAGACGAGAAATGCTTAGCAAGCTGATCTGGAAACAAGAATTCAACAGGAAGCAACTATATGAAGGCTAATGTAGGCGTAATGATAAAGACAAAATTATGAAGTAAAATAACAAGAGTAAGGAGAATAAGAAGAAGTGACTGGATACTGGGGAGAGCCTGCCGTACATAGAGATTAAATTTGATAATGCCCAATTATCCTTTCTATCTGTTCTCATCGTGGAACGGATCTTCAGCTGGTTACAGTTGATGAAGAGGTGAGGGAGGCCACCTGAAATAAATGCCTGCAGGAAAACGATTGCAGTGAAGCAGACGTGTACGATCAATAGAAAGTTAAGCTGCAGTGGTGGTGGGCAACAGAAGGGAAGAAAAGGAGAGCTGATTGGATATTCTGCACATCATGTAGTTTCCAGAAATAAAACACGGTTGTCTAGAAGCGCATCTTTGGATAGGGTCTGCTTCATCTTCTGCTCAGACCATAATGCCAGCAGGCTGGTTTGTTACAAAAGCAACCTTTGGTTGGTGACCTGCTGTAATGTTACTGTAATATTATCTATCTATGTATTTCTTACTTTGCTTTGTTCCATAGTGTGATTTCAGTAAATAAAAAAAATGCATTGATTTTGTGTTGAATGTAAAACAAGTTATGATGTAAATATTTTGTAAAGACTCAAAATACCCTAAAACACATGCAGCAATCATACAACAGCACACAACTGAATAAGCAAATGTTAACATTAAATACCCCAATATTTTGTTTCAGGGAGGCTTAATGTATTTAAAACAGATATGGTCCAACTTTGATATCAATATTTTCATTAAGACTTTTAATCAAAAAGGACTCAGGGTCAGGATCATTTGTAGAGTTTTTGGATGTTCTCTTAAAGCAGTCACGTTCGTGCAGAGTTAAAGAGATGCGGACAGTGCAGACATCCGGAGCCACTTACACAGTACAGAAAATGACATAGCCTCTTGTTTTGCATACTGCTAACATGAAAGAGTTGATATTAAGCCCATGTTGGCTGGGACACACGCAAATTTTGAGGGCAAAATTTGAATGTGATTTGCCAGTGCCAAGACTTCCTCATGAGGCCCAGGTATGGCTGACTGCATCTCTGAAGGCTGTGTATGGAAATGAGCTCGCTCAAGTTCGCTCAGATAATGTGCTTCAGTATGGATGCATTCAGGGGTGGGGGGGTTTACCCTTGTTTCAGAAAATAATCTTCCTTCCTATGCAAAAAAGTAGTTGTATTATGTTACACAATTCAGTTTTATAGAATTTCAATATGTGTTTTCATTAGTTCATAAATATTCAATACATTTTTTACCTGTTCTTAATGTTTCAGTAATTCAACATATATTTCATAGCCTTTATTGTCATCGTACATTGATGCAAATCAATGCATTCCCTGAACCTTATCAAAAAAACAATAAACAATCAATGAAAATGAAAATTAAGTACAAGAAAGTTTATATATAGTACACATGAAGTGTTACATAAATGGCAGTGTGCCTTCTTAGTGATGTCTGTTTGCAAGTATATTATTGTTGGTTCATTTCATTAATGGCTAATGGATAAAAACATTTTAAAAAGTCTGGAGGTGTGGGTCCGGATGGATCTATGACGACTTCCTGACAGCAACGGCTCAACTAGATCATGTCATGGATGATGACAGTTTGTTTAAATGCAGATTGTGGAAGAACCACGGTGTTGGTATTATTTGGCCTGAGCGCAGCATTCAACCCAGTTGAACACTCTATTCTTTTAGAGCGCCTGGAACACTTGGTCAGCCCTTCTGGTACAGTACTTGGCTGGTTTAAATCCTAGTTGAAGAACAAAGACTTTTTGTGTCAGTAGGTAACTTTACTTAAAAGACCACACAATCACATTTAGGGTTCCCCAATGGTCCATCCTGGGTCCCTTCCTATTCAATATCTACACGCTCCCTCTAGTTCAGATCACAAAAGAATTACAACATGAGACACCATAACTACGTAGACGACTCACAGCTCTACATCGCCATGGCACCAGGACACTATAAACACATTCAAGCGCTAAGAACAAATCAATGCATAAATGTGCCAAAATGTAATCATTTTTGGACCAACAGAGAAGGGATCAAGCGTTAGCACCTAGCTTCAGTTATTTCAGCTAGTAACCACTGATCAGGCCTGAAATCTAGGTGTAGTGATGGACTCAGACCTGAACCTTCAAAGGTATCGAAAGACAATAACAAAGTCAACCTTCTATCAGCTGAAGAACCTCATCCTCACTAGAACTAAAAAAGAAGAGCACATCACACCAGTTGTAAAACCTTTACATTGCCTCACTGGACCTCAGAGAATAGACTCGTTAGTTTATAAATCACTGAATGGCTTAGCACCTCAATGAAATTACAAACTTGCTGTCAGTCTATAAACATTTTTAGACCACTCAGATGTTCTGGCTCAAGTCTATTCTATATACCCAGAACCAGACACAGAGGAGCAGCATTTAGTTCTTGTTACTGTGTTACTGAAGTGTGCTATACAAATAAACTTGCCTTACCTATGAATCCTTCTACTCTGCATGGACATCTGATGTTATAAAGGTAAGACAGTGTGGGAAGTGGTGTCTTTTTTTTTATAAAACATATAATTCATTGTAATAATTACTCAACATGTTATTTATTTTTTTAGTAGTGAAGGCTTGTCTGCTATTCTTTGCCTACAAGGCCAACTTTTTAAACTGTAAATGCGATGCCTAAAATTGCCAGAATCGTTTTTTTTTTTTATTTGGTTTTGCTTTTACTCATAAATGTACTGTGATAGCAGAGTGTCTGAGCAAACCTGAACAGAAACTGTCAGATGAGGGTAAAGTGGAACGATGCGAGATCTTTTTTTATCCTAGTGTACTGGTTGATGTTCCAGCATGATCAGGATTAGTCTGTGGTCAGAGCTGGCTCGGCTCTCTCAATGGGCTTTTCACTCTCTGAGAAAAAACAAGGTATTAGTTAACATAGGGTAAGAATGGCCATAGTTTTTATGTGCCTCGGGTTATTATTAGGTCCTCAAGCATCAGAAACAAAGATGCATATAAATGTTCCATTGAAAAGCAGAAATGCTCGTCTCCATTGCAAATCAACTCAAAATTCTGAAGGTCGATCTACTGTTGGTGTCTTTTTTAGCAGGGAGTGTTTGTATAGTGGCAGGGAATTTACCATTTTCAATGTTTCTTCTAGTGTCATGTAGACGTGTTAACAGAAACAGAAAAACAACCAAAGTTTTGATGCATATTTTTTTTGTTAAAGCGAGCTTGGACTCAAAGGTGACCTATTATGCTTTCTTTAAACATTTAGGATAGGTCTATGGGATATACAAAGCATGTTCAATACATATTTTGCACATATTTCGCCTACCTATTCATCTATTTTGAGCTCCTTTCAGAGAGGGCTGCTTTTAGGGCTCTGTCAATTTTATGCAAATAAGCTGTAGCTGGCCCCCAAACTTTATGTTTATACTCACACTTTATACAAGTGCAAATGGCTGCAAACAGGTGAACAGTGGTACAACAGTACATCTTTAACTCCGAGTCAGACCCAGAAGCTGAAGAAGTGGAACCTCCAGCACAACCAACAAGGATGCAGAAACAGTTTCTGAATGGACTCTAAGTAGCTTATTCCTACAAGGCCACCTTAGAGAGAGTGCCAGAGCTACGTTCAAAGCCACGTTTCTGTTAAACTATCCTGTTATATCTTCTCAGCTGCCTAGAAACATCTGTCTGTGAGTGTTGTGTTTTTATAAAGTGTTGGTTTGTCTAAGGTACTTATAGGAAGTATTCTAGTTGTTTTAGGTCGAGAAAAAATAAAAAATGGTATTAGAACTAGCATCCTTATTAGATTTTAAATGCAAGTTAGCATCATGTTATTTGTGTCCTTTCAGCTGTAGTTAAGCATAAGGGAATTATATACACATGTCTCAGCATGTATTAATGCCAGTGTTAAGTTCTATATGTGCCTTATTCCAATAATAACCATAACCTCAATGCAAGATGGCATGTAAACGTCAGATGTTAATTGTTTTGATGTTTTGCTTTGCCTCGGTTGCTAGGTGAAGGGTTGGGCTCAGCTGGTTTTCCAAACACCAACGAAACATATTGCAAAAAAACAGCTTGATGATGTTTTTTTTAGTGCCTAGACTGTTTGTAGAAGTAGGAGAGACCCATATGGAAGTACAAAAACATGCAAAAAGCTAATCTTTCGTAATAATTTACCTTTAAAGCAGTTTGTTGTGTATCTTAGGCATAAAGCAACAGTTTTAACATTTGCATTTTAAAACTATCTTAGACCTTATATGTTTAGTTGTGTTTCTCTCCTCGATGCTGCATTAACACTCTCCTTTTATGTAACACAGGAAGTACTCCTAGTTCTTCTGTATTTTTGTCTCTGCTTTGCTTTGCAACCCCTGTTGGTCATAGCAGGTAGCTATGACAAGCCAGAGCAGGATTAAAATTAATCCTGATGAATTGACTGCACAGATTAAGTTTGGAGGTGTAATTTCTCGGCTACAAAGATTTTAAAACGACTTTTTGTGATAAATTATGGTTATAAAATTGATAGGTAGGACTTCATAAAAACGACCCCTCAAGTAGGGTCTTTTTCCGGGTGAAGGCAAAGCCAGGGGCAAAGGGCCTTACTTGTATTCATGAGCTGGTTATTCTCTCTCTCTCTCTCTCTCTCTCTCTCTCTCTCTCTCTCTCTCTCTCTCTCTCTCTCTTTCTATATATATATATATATATATATATATATATATATATATATATATATATATATATATATATATATATATACACAGATAGATAGATAGATAGATAGATAGATAGATAGATAGATAGATAGATAGATAGATAGATAGATAGATAGATAGATAGATAGATAGATAGATAGATTTTATTGAATTAAATGAGCATGGCAGTTAGATAGCTTGGGACTAAGGTGAGAAATGTATTACAATAATGGTGTGAGTACTGTGGAATACAAGACAAAATCTAAAAATAGCCAACCTGATCAGAAATCTGGAAATGGCCAAAGAGCCTTTTAGTTGTTGAGAAGGGGCGATATTGAGCATCAATGTTGTGAATAGAGTTTAAACAGGTGTGATTTTCCTCAAATAAGGCTCGGTATTGCAACAATCACGGGAGAACAATTTTGTGTAATTTTCTGTTTTAACCCACTAACTTAACAATAACGCATCAACTCTACTTTTTCACTTTTCAACACTAGTAAAACCTCTACCTCCAAGTCTAGTTGGTTAAAAATGAGACAGAACTGACTGACTCCGCACTTCCTGACGAATCCGTGCTCCCGATGCAGGGAGTTAAAATACTATTTCAGGTGACTACTTTGGCATGACAGCGAATACAACCCCTTTTACAATAATGTTGATTTTTTTTTGTATTAAGACTGCTGCACCTCCCATGCTCTGTGATGTAATCTGTTGCAGAGAGGTTTAGCTGCAGAGTGTAGCTTAACCTCTAGTCATTTACAATGTCTAAAGCAAAGTTCTAAGTCTGAAGCAGAAAACTCTTTTTTCCATACATTTTCCCCACATTCCAATACCTGGAACTGCATGTGTTAAGTGCTAAATCAGCACTCAGCCATATCAAAGCAGACATGCTAATGTAGCCTAGCTTTACAGCAAACCGCTGAGCATGTGGGTGGGTGGAGCGTTTTTAGGTGTTGCCGGCTCCTATCTCCAACAGTCATTGGCCGAAAGGTGTGGTACACCCTGGACAGGTCAGCAATCCATCACAGGGCAGCATGGACAAACAACCACGCACACACAATCTTACCAATGGGCAATTTAGAGTAACCAATTAACCAAAGGATCACAGTTTTGGAAAGCGGACGGAAGCCGGAGTACCGGAAGAGAACCCATGCATGAATAGGGAGAACATGCAAACTTCATGCAGAAAGACCCCAGGACCGTCTTGCGTGCAGGACAATAGTGCTACAAACTCTGCCACTGTGCAGCTCCCAAGTCAGCTAGAAATTAAAGATAAAGCTACATGTGTTTTAAGTGAAATGTTGTTGGAACATTACATCAACTTTATGCAACTCTGCTGACTTTGTGTTGGAGAGGGGGACTGTTTAGAAACTCTGGCGAGGACAAATATCAGTCACTGTCAAAAAGATCATCCTGAACATCTTCAATGAGTTAAAACACAATCACAAAGTTATTGTGTATCATTTAGTACTTCAATTTTGAAACTGAAGTTTATATCTCAAAAGATTATATTTCACAAAAAATCGTTTTTTTGTGAAAACTTCCATATAAAATATTTTTGCAACTACAATATTTATTTAATTTAATTAGTAAACAAACTTAAGAAAATGAAAAGTCAATTTGTAATGTAGAATTTTATAGAAATTTAGCAGCTTATCGTAAACCATTTTACACACTGGCCTGATATGTGATATGATGTAATTTTCTCTTCAGGGTTCAGTTTAGGTCCAGATCCCTCTTTTTCCTGTATTTAAATAAAAGCCAATTTGTTCAGGCATAAAAAGTAATTTAGGTGAAGTTTAATTTAAAATTCCTTGTAAAAGTTGAACATTCATTATACTTTACTGTACAAAATTAGACATCTGCAGGCAGAAAGTGCCTTTCTTTTGCTTAGAAAATGTGAGCAAATTTCCCAACAGAGAGTTGGTTGTCACTTGTTAAGACCTTTGGTTTTATCTAAAATTCAGATTTAAACCTTTGAACAAAAACATGTTAGAGTCTCTGGTGTTAAGGTGACACTAGAAATAGTTTATGAAAAATAAACAGAGGAAAATGTACCTTAAGTAAAATGAAGGCTACATGAGGATGAGGATTAGAAGGTTCCCTCAGTCTTTGCAAGGGTTCTGGTTTACTTTGCTCCTCCTTTAGTTCCCCAAGTCACACCAAGGTGGTACCATTTCATTCAAAGCTATTTCCACTTTTTTTATTTGAAAAGCAACTTCATTAGATTGATAAATTAAACAAAGGCTATACGTTGTTTCTACCTTTTCTTTATTACCTCAAAATAAAATTTCTTGTGACAAAATTAAATTAAACATAGGAGTTGGACTTGCTGCCAATTAGTGTTACATTTTAATATCTCAGCTGTTTACGTCTGTGGTTGCCACCATCTGAAAACTGACAACATCCTTGAGCAGCAGGTCACGTTTCATCTGTATACCCACTGTCCCTCTGACTGAATCCTTTGGTTTCTCCTTGCGTTGTTTGGCTTTGGCCTTGAATCTTTGTTTGAATATGGAGTTCAGCACTCAGTCCGGGTGAAAAACAATGTGCACTTCCTCTGACAGGTTCCGGCCTTCAACGCATAAACAATCAGCTGTACAAGAACATATTTCCCAAATTCTATGATGACATTATTTATTAAACAAAACCAAAACCAAAGCGGGAAAGCTAATTGAAAGCTACAACAGTTCCTCAAAACATAATTGAATGAAACATGCTTCAGGGGCGTGTTTGTGTTCTCCTAAGACAATATGCAAAGTAGAACAGGTTTTTATCACAAGAAGATATTGTGGAGGATGAACTGCATCCTTCCAGCCACAGATGTCTGTATGACACAATTAACATAAAGCTTAGTGGGTCCTGGTTAAGAGGTAAATGTATCAGTGTCTAACAAACATATGATTATTACAGAAAGATGGATACTTCCCTTAACCTGGTTATAAATACGATTACGTGTTAGGAATATGAAGGAAATAGTATAGTTGCTCATTCAAATAGTTTTGTTGATTTTATTTTTTGACACATTGATGCCTGGTGGAGAGCACACAAAAATGTTTACAAGAAAACATTAGTCTGCTAATGTTGGCGTTCTGCTTTAGTATTTGACCAGTTCTATAGTAATAGCTTAGGATTTTTGAAGTGAGGTTCTCTTGAAATTGAAATTGAAATTTCTATCTTAGCTGCTGTAGAAAACTCTTTTATCTCTTAATTTGGTATAAATCTAGATTAGTTATCTAAAGCAGCTAAGATAGAAATTTTGTTTGAAAAACACCAAGTCCTCCTTGAACTTCTACCATCTGAAAGCAATTGTAGTCTCAAAAATATTAACTAGGTTTATTGGAAGACTATTTTATAAACGTTTTGTTGACAACTTTACCTTTGGTGCTTATTTACATGGACGTTTCTAATTACATACACAAGAAATGAAAATAAGGGGCAGTGTAAGGCTATGTGAAATGCAATATCTTAAACCACTCTAAATAGTTTTTGCTTTTCACACTGTTTTTTATTCATATTATTCACTTACTATTTTATATTTGTCACTTGATCTTTACCTGTAAATATCTGTTTCTGATAGATGGCGATGGGACAGGAGCGTACAATAGCAAAATGGTTGCCGCTTACATCATATCTGGACCCGTTTGTCTGTCGGGATCGCTTCTTCTGTTTCACACAGGATGACCATTGGCGGCGCATTGCCTTTAGCCTTCCTTTCTGTGTAAATAACCATGGTATAGCATTGGTTTAAAGGTTCATAAAATAGAGTTCTCATAAACTGGAGACAATGGAAGTGTTTGGTCTTGGCTACTCTTGGACAAGCGGTTAGCATCAGCCTGCAGGACTATCCAATAAGAATTTATGCCAAAGCTAGATGCTAAGACAGATGTTTACTCGTTCATTAGGTTGACCATCAAGTCTGCAGCTGTTAGTAAGCTTTGGGCACCATAACGAGCGTTATTCCACGTGTATGTTTCAGCTTAAAGGCTTCTGTGGCTCTATGTAATGTGTGTTTGCATAAAACCATATTAGCTCTGGCACAGCCGAGTTTGTTGTGTGTTCTCCACGGGGAACTCCGACAATCCACAACCTGCATCCGCTGCAGCCATGAACCTCCACACACGTTCCAAGGTCAGAAAATGAAAACACATTTTTATCGACAGTCCTTATGGCATCACACGTTTAATTCTCTTGTTATATGCCAGGTTATCCCCTATCCGGCTGAGTTGCGAGCAGCCTGCATATCTATAGAGTGGACATGCCAACATTAGACAGAAACCATTGAGCAAATACCGTCCCATAAAAGCCTTTTGACAGGCAGTTTGTGGTTATGAAAAGCCTGTCTTGCTTGTGCATGCAGTCATCTAAGACACAGCCAGATTTGTCTGTGTGTGTGCGTGTGTGTGTGTGTGTGTGAGAGTGTGTGTGTGTGAGTGTGTGTTGACAACAATAGGAGGTTTGTGTGGAGCCTGTTCATGGTAGAGGACAATATCGGCTGGCAGGTGTGTGTTAATCAAACTTTGCATAGGCAGCCTCCTGCGTTGGCCCTTTCTCTGTCTCCCCTCCGCTCCCTGTCCTCCCACCACGCCTCCACCTCCAGCTCCAGGGAGCTTTTGGAAGATCATGGCCATTGCCTTTGCACGCATTGTGTCAATGTTCTTTTGTGAGGTCAGGATTGGACTCTGCGCTCTATCTACACACACTGTGCTCAGCTATTTACAGACGGGCTTTATGATTGCTTGAGGGCAGCAGAGACAGAGGGGGAAGGCAGGTACAGGTGGTCAATGGATCAACCATTGGCTCGTTTGTGCACAAAACAACACTCAATGTAAACAGAGAGAGGATACTATTTAAAGGCAATGCCATAATTGTGTCATCAACTGAAAGTCAACTGTGGCTACAGTGTTTGGTTTGGGTGAAAGATGACGAGGGGACAGACAGCACAGGAGCGTACAATAGCAAAACGGTTGCCACTCACATTATATCTGGGCCCGTTTGTCTGTCGGGATCGCTTCTCAGCCAGCAGGTCTTTCACTGTGTGCTTGACCCGCACCCCTTGGTACACTCGCTTGGAATATTCTGGAGAGCAGAGATTTACAAAGAAATAAACAGCCACTGAGAGGACATTCGATACACATGTAGAAACAGTTTCTCCTCCAGCACAACTTCATACAAATTTTCATCCATCCCCACAAATGTGTGTTCATTTGAATGCTTCACAGTTTTATGCATATAAGTGAATGACTCTTTGGGATTGTGTGTGTAAATGCCATGGAAATTGGCCTTGGTCTGGTCAATGCAAATGGACAGCTAAAATGAAGCAATTAACTAAAAACACTTGATTTAAACCAGGCACCAAGAAAAGCTTGGACGGGACGGGCATTATAAAAAGGATAACATTAATAAGAAAGCATCAATTATGATAAAATATTAAATTCCATTTATTTGATAATCAGGTAATTTGGCATTGGTTTTTACAAATCTCACATTGGTGCTGGTGTGATTTGGGGACATTCCTGGGAAGTAAAGGTCTAAACTCAATGAAAATGCAAACTTTATTATGCAAACGGAAATTGCATGCAAAAAACTGTATGTAAAAGACCCCAGCTTTTTGAATGGATATTTTAGATAAGCTCCAAATCCGCCTTGCAATGACATTCTTGAAAATTAAAAAAAATCATTTCTGGATTTTGAATGACTGCGTATTTATTTGTTCTTCTTTGTGGAAAGGAAGTTATGGGAAAGGGTTTTACTGCATTTTTAAACAACATAAAAACAACAACAAAAAATGAGATTCAATTTACATAATATAATATTTAGAAGACTTTCTGACAGTAGAATCTTTGCTCATATTAAAAATTGTAAGTAGGGCTCTATGCACAGATAAACACCATCTAACTAAGTGTGAGGTACAGTCCCACGAAGAGAAGATCCCACCCATTTTTTTCTAATAGGACCTTTAAAATTAAAGCATGCTGGCATGAAATAAAACAGCAGAAAATTTCGATATATTAATTATAACACTGACATTTGTAACATTTATTAGAAGGTCTTACCTGTATCCATGATGCTGCTGAACGGTGTAACACGCTCTCATACACACACCCACAGAGGCCGCTCTGTTCTCCCTCAGCTGTATTTGCTTACAGTGGCTCCATCCAGGAGTGCAGCACCATACTGAGTGGCGTGCCACTTAGAGAGCTTTAACCACACTGTCAGGAGGGCAGGGACACATGGAACATGCCACCCCACACTGCAGTCATGAGGAGGCAGCTTTTCAAAATGACCTTTTATCTATTTGTTTAAATGCAAATATTTGGTGGGGACGTTTTTTAGACTATTTGCATCTGCAGTCAAGATTAGGGGTTGGAAGCATCAGGGAAAATGAAAGAGAGACCGGGTAGCCGCTCGTCACTCCTCGTTTGGCTCGTACTCCTCGTCCGAATTCAAAAAGGATATATTGTTTCCACTTCTCTGATTTAGAGTTGCAGGAGCTTCCGAGCCCTGCAGGTTTCGTGGGATGGGACTTTTAGTTTGAGCTTTGGCATCTGTGGAGCCTATAAGTAAATACTGAGCCCAGACACGGCTGAGAACCTCAATCATCTGTTTTTGCAGACTGAGGAGTGCCAACTGAAGCCATACATCTAATAAAAACTTTGTTCTTAGAAAATGTATATGTCTAATATATGGCAATTCTTTTACACTAAAGAGTATTATTGTCATTTTCATCTCAAATCGTTTTTTTTTTTTTTTTATAAAACACTTGGAGCAAAGTATACAAATGAATCATCTCAAGCTTGTGTTTAAAAGAGCGACTGGAATAGCTGGGGGCATGCTCCAGTAAACAGTTTATGTCTGCTGCTGCAACGAACATCCAGAATGATTTTTGTTTGTTTGTTTGTTTGTTTGTTTTCTAACTCAAGACCTCAGAGCTTTACCTTTATGGTCAAAACTCACGCAGTCTATTGGACTGTCAAACATGTCAATGAAAATTTACATGCGTTTCCCATTGCACGCTGAGCCCGGTTACATTTTTTACACACATGATTTCGCAACAACAGAGAAACCAGTGAGACAAACTAGCTGAACATTAAAGTGGAACTATTTATTCCTGCTTGGATTTGCATGGTACCTGCTGCTATACAGTAAAAAGGAAAAAAAAAAATACATTACTGAGAAGCCAGCTGCTGATCTGGCCAAAGATAAATCAAGACTGGTGGCTAACAAGGCTAATGAGAGAGTGGCTAGTAGCCCAGCAACCCAACAGAAAGTCTGCTGGTCTTATTAGTCATTAGTTCAACCATGACCACGTGGGACTGAACATTTTAAAGGGGCCTAGTCACATATTTTGACCACAAAAAGAAAGCACAAAAAAGCCATACATTCATCCTAATAGTGTTTACTTAGTCTTTTTGGGCCTGAAAAGGACTTTGCACTGGACACGATCAGCAGACATAAGTCCCAGGTCCACCGACCCGATTTGGCCTGGCACCACTCAGCTCCACCAGCTTGCGAGCGTTCCAGGAGCAGTTTTTCTTCAGGCCCAGCCCGGGTTTCTCCTGCCGTGCTCAAGAGTAGAGTCAAACCGAGCTGACTTGAGCAGAGTTTTGAGTGAACACGATTTTCACTGATTGGCCAAGGGGTGAGGAAAAATGAGAAAATTTTTTCTCAGAAGGAGTCCAGAAAAACGATGACATCATCATTTTTTCTATTTAAAAACCAAGAACCACGCCTGAATGGGGGAAAAACAAAAGAAAAGGAACATTTCAGTTTTTTAAGCACGTACGCAATGTATCAGATCCTTTGATCGAAGATCACTCAGTACGAATATGTCAAATCCAACCTATAAAACCTATTTCACTGCGGCTAAAAATATATTACGCTATTAACGTATTCTCATCGCTGCCACCATGGCTGATGGAAAAATCTCATAAAGCTGTACATTTTAACTCTATGAGGCAAACCCACCACCAGGAAATGTTTCCCTCTTCCAGGCATTTCTAGGCCGGTCGACACATAGACCACGCAGAGTTAAACCGAGCCAGGTGGAGTCGAGCTGTATGTCCTGTACCCACGTCGGGTCAGTGGGATATGCGCTATGAACAAACATTGTTGTGTCATCTGCTGGCCTGCAGTACCACATAACTATCAGAAGATAGCAACGATTGATGCAGCTACTGTAAGAGCCAGCAGACCGTCCTGACACAATTATCTGCTCTGCTCCATCACAGACATATTTACATAGACAACTCATTGAGCATGTTGACATTGCCATTATATTGGAAGTGGCATAATGGAGCACTGGGGCTCAAAACGGCACATGATTTGGCAATGCATTGTGGGATGTTGTCACCCTTTTTCTGGGGAATGGTATAGATTTACATTGCTGATTCGGATGCCGTGTTGTGAGAAATAGAGATACAAAGTACCTGAAAAATGGAACGTTCTAGAGATATAGTGATGGACTGTACCAAGACAAGCTAGACCATGGACCAAATGTTCACTATCTGGGATAAATCTCTAGGATCGGTGGAACTGATCCATATGAGAATGATAACTGGATAAAGGATTTACATGACCTGTCGCCACCATTTTCAGTAGGTGAGCTAGTTTTCTATCTCATTAATGGAATTAGTTTTCATACCGGTGAAGAATTCAGAAATGTTAAATCTTTAAAGGCTTGCTGAGAAAGCAAATTTAGGTGGGACCCGGAACTCTGAATTTTTCATCTTACAAAGAAAACTGTCATCATTTCAGAGGTATATGCACAACACACCTCACAGTGCCCCTCCTCTGCCGAGTCTGTAGGGCAAATTTGTTTAAAATTATTTTAAGCCTGTCATCCACTCTACATTTAGGCTGGAAATATTTAGGGACTTATCTGTTAATTCATTTATGAGCCAGGGCATTTTTACAACCCATAATATGTCTAGTTCTCTCTCGTCATACATGGCTGGACTCACTTTGTAATGCGTTTTATGTTATTATTGTAACTTTCAAGACAAATTTACTTCTGCTGAGACCCCTGATAAAAGAGGAATAATCAAATGAAATGTTTTACACTATTTGTAACAATGAACACTGTAAACAAATTAAATATTATTCCTATTTTACCAGGTTCAAGTTTAATAAAAGTTATATTGGCAAACAAATGGCTGTTATGTGGCTGTTGTCCTCTGTTTTCTGTGCTACTTGTAAATCTATTTATTCACAGGTTCTGCATGGGCAGCAGCTGAGAGAGGTTCCACTGAAGCCCTGGGTTATTTTTGATGCGAGTAGCAAGATCAATTCTGCCCATACCTGTATGACTGGTGTGGCTGAATCCTGCTTGTATGTTGCAACAGTGCTTTTTAAGATTGAGGCAGCTGAGGTGAGATTCAAAAACATGCACTGATGAGGCAGTGGACTGGATGGAGACTCGAGGACAGAGAGAGGTTGAACCTGTTCCTGAAGTTGGCAGAATCTCCTGCACAGCTAAAACTTTTCAACCTGTCTCTGAAACCAAATGTGTTTTAGCATCCCTTTTTGTCTTTACAGTTATCTGGGTTGGTACATAATATATCTTCCTTACCACGTTAACAAAGATATTAATCTGGGTTTGCACATTGTATTTTTCTTATCTGTATATTGCCTGCAGTGTTATCTATTTGCACATGGTCTTTTGTTGGCACCTTATTTTCTCTGTTAATGTGACTTTTGCAGTGTCATTGCACTGCACAAGATCTAATTGTAATACGATAGATTGTAATAAAGACGTAAAAACAGGAAGTGTTCAGACATTGCATGAGTAGATATCATGGTCTGATAAAAGTAGTTTGAACATTGTATCATATATAGCTACTGTACTAAAATATTGACTATCTTATTAACTATTTCTGTAAAGTGTTGCATGACGTTTTGTACTCTATAAGCAAGTAACAGGTGAGATTTTCCTGTGTCTGACATAGCAATAAAATGTTAAAAATAAATTATAGAGATAATATAAAGAGGATTAAAAGACCATTTTTATTTTCAGAAAAACACAGGAAGTGATCGCAGATAAAAAGCTTGTCTCATGTTGCTCTGACTCCTCTGGCTAGCTGCTGCTGCATGCATCTTTGTCCACAGCTGATGTGGGAGATGCAGGTGGAGCAGCAGCATGGCTAACTGTTGCTTTATTCTCCCATCTTTCCTTGTCCTCTGTTGAAATCTCTCATTTCTCGTCAATCTGCAGCTCTCACCTCTGTGTGTCCGAGCGGTAGTTAGGGTGCCTGGATGACTTTCACTCACTTCACAAGCAAATCTGCCATAGAAGAACACACATCCATTATTAGTTTCACCCTCAGCTCGCTATGCTAGAACGAGCAAAAGCTCCACGTAAAACAGCATAACCCTTAGCAAAAAGTATTATATTGAAGTTAATTTTATTAAACATACCTAAGTATAAGTGCATGGTTGAGTCTTAGTATTAATGTACTTAGTCTTAGACTTCTGTTTATATTTTTCAGTGTAAGTCAAGTATACTTCACTATTGTTAGGTCTATGAAATATAGTTTAGAAGAAGTAAACTTTAAGTACACTATCTCATTTTAAGTATGAAACAAGTAAACTCGTAATACTCTTAAATAAACAACTTTTTGCTGAGGGAAGGATTAGAGTCACACACACACATATCGTGATAGGGAGTGACGTTTGGTCATCTCACGGCTGCTATCCAGGCCATTCGGTGTCTCTGTGTTAGTCCAGAGAACCGAGCATCTTGGCTATGCTTCCGTATTGAAAACCTGAAAAACCTCAACCCATCATTTTCCCCCCGAAGCGATTGTGTGAACGAGTGTGACAGGTAATGCACATTTGCACCATATCTTTAACTTTTTTTTTTTTTTTTTTTAAAAAGAACAGAAAACAAAAGCAGTGCTGTGGATGCAGGTGGTGTAAACAAACAGAAGCCTGTTTTCTGATGCCCTGGTTGTCATGGTGCAGCTTTGCCTGCAGGATGCCCCGGGCTACAGAGTTCAAGAGGGCCCAGGCTACTGGCTTCAGGAGACAGAGGACCCTCCAGGACCCTTTGCAGCAGGAGCCTCTGATGCATCCAGCGAAGCAGGACCAGGGCTTTCTGTGGCCGACTGAGCAGGAACTGAGTCTTCGGCTGCGGGCTGAGCAGGAACTGAGCTTTCTGGCAAAGCTGCTCCCTTTGTGTCGCCCCGTTGGGGTAGATTTGTGTTTCAGACTCTGTTCCCACCGTCAAGTACCTCCCACCGCCCACCCTTTGGCGAGGCAGTCTCTGGGAGGCAGTGTCCGCCTCCCATACAGCTTCGGTTCCTCACCTCAGTAATCATCTACACCTGTCAGCCCTAATCAAGCCCGGACTCAGCACACCTGCCAACACTCTCCCTCAGACAGCTCTTCCCTGTCGGAAGCCTCTGCGGTCTCCTTCTTCCACCAACTCATCCTCATTCAATAAAACGCACTAAACTAAACTCTCTGTTGTGGTTGTGTCCGGGTTCAGTTACAAACCATGACACAGGTATCCCGCAATCAAGCACAGTTGTTACGGCACCTTTTTAAGCTCCGGTCGGAGAAGATGCCTCATTCGTCAACTGTATGGATTTGTAAGAAACGATTCACATTACACACCAGATTTACTGGTGGCGACTGTGGCTTGGTGGGTTGAGTAGTCGTCTGGCAATCTGAGGGTTGTGGGTTCGATTCCAGCTTCCCCCTGCCACATGTCGATGTGCCCCTGGGCAAGGCACTTAACCCCAAGTTGCCTACCGAGCTGTGTCTCGGTGTATAAATGTGTGTGCGTTAGTGAGAGCGACTGGGTGAATGTGGCTATAGTGTACAGCGCTTTGGGTGGTCAACATGACTGGAAAAGCGCTATATAAGTTCAGTCCATTTACCATTTTACTGGCATTGCTTTTCAAAAGTAAGAAAGGACAAATACTTATGATTGTATTTATTCATTATTACATCAGTATAAAGTTGTATATCTGTCTGTTGCCTTTCCTAGTTTACTCCTTGTTTAAAGCTTGGAACTCCACACTACTCCAGATATTTTGAATTGAGAAAGCTTCCTGGATGGTGAAGCAAAAAGTTTTCAGCTTCAGAATAGAAGTCCCTTTGTTTTATTTTTTTTTAACTTTCTTTGGATTGATCATAACCTGGATGACTGAGAATCTTCACCAACAAACTAAAAGTCAATAGAAGTCACTAAATGATGTCATCAACTCATTTTCCTAATTACTCATCTGCATGTATTTGTGAATGATGCTGTGAGAGATTACTGATGTCAGAGGCACCTGGCCAATAGAGCAGGTGGAACATCTGCTTCCTCATTTTTTTTTAAAAGTGGGTAGTGGAAACACAACACAGTCTGACAAATAACAATAAAGCATCCTTTAATTCCCATCCACTTTTTAAGGTTCCAAGCAAAAATATTTTTTAGAAATGTTCTCAAACTTTTTGTCTCACACTCCCTAGCCTCTTAAGCCAGGCATATACTGTACAATATTTTCAATCGTTGTACTCATATACAGCTCAAACTGTACAATTAAACCGCAGGGTTTAAAGGTTCACTGCTCACAATATCTGTTGTTAAACCGTATGGCCCGACGCTCTGATGCGACCTGACTGCTCTCACTGCACGTCCAAAAACCACACGTCAGACTCAGCCCCGTAGAGAGATGGCGCTACTCGAACTTGTCTATCCGGAAGCCAAACGTAAACAGTAGAAGAAGAAAAAGGCGGGAGTGTCAATGCTCACTGTTAAATATGAGGCTTACTAGAACAAAAATATGCAGCTTTGGACATTCTAAGAGTTGCTCCTCCGTAGTTTGACTAAATGTCACACTACTCTCCACTCCTATATTTTCTCTGAGAAGAAAAAGAAGAATTCCCTTGTTTGCACATTCACAGCATGCCAAATTGGGGGAAATTGGCTTGTAGATGCTCCTAGTTCTGCTTCAACTGCAGGATGTGCTCACGATCAGCTCACGAAGGCAGACTGAATTTCAAACATGTTTGATTTTCAACTGACCGTACGATTCCTGATCTGGAGGTAGTCGTGGTTAGCCCCTGAATGCTACATGATGCAGGACGCATGATGCTGCCAAAACTCGGCCCAATCCAACACATTTTTGCACGACTGAGGAATCGGCCCAAAAAGAGCAAAATCGTACAGTGTATACCCAGCTTTAGTTATTTAATCTGTGTGCAACAATCTGATTTGGAGGTGAAAGTTGCTCTGGTTACAAGAGATATGAACCAGATTTCTTCAATATAAATGTTCACAGCCTTGGAGAGCCTTGAACAGAATCTGATATTGATGTTGACAGTTCCACATATCTCACACTCACCATAAATCATGTAAAACACAATAGAAAATGTTCTCACAGCATTTCATGTGTTAGCTGCTCAGACCAGTGACAAACCTGCAACAAAGCAACCTACAACAGAGACATGAGAACATACAAAGGCACTTTTGCTCCCCTCGGCTCACAGAAATAGCAGCCCAGGGACATTTTTAACTATATCTAGCTACATCCTTTCTAAATGGCAAGATCAATTATAATCAACACATTAGGAAACTTGAAAGATTTGACCTTGAACTGTCCTGTGCTTGAAATGTCAAACCTAACGAGTTCCCATAACATCTGATATTTTGGGGAATTTTTTGGAGGGTGCTGAGTGAATGGTTCAGAGGACTGGGACAACAGTTTGGAGGAAGTGCATATCATTCTCTCCCAGACTTTGGTCATCTTCACAGAGTGATATTTGGTATATCATGTTGGAAAGGGTTAAAGGGGGCAAACATGGTGTGGCAGGTTATATAAGAAAAAGCCTGGTGCTGCTTTAGACACGTTTGTGGTGGAGCCTTGTTCACAGGTAAATAATGTCCATGTCATAATAAAGCCAGCTTACAGGGGCTTATTTAAAAAGCGAAGCTCCAAAAAGACTTTTGTTCAGTCAACAAAAGACTACGCTCAGTGCGTTACTCTAAAGAGAAAGAAATGAGTGCAAGAAACAGGTTACAAGGACAGACCTGGTTCAATGTTTACATCTATGACCATGAAGTTAGTGGCTCTGTGTGGTTACTTTTGGTTTTAGTGGAGAGAAAGCTCCACAGGCCTTTTCACATCAGCACACAAAAGTGCCATCCAAAGAAAAAGAAAACGCAAACAAAAAATGGGCAAAGAAACACACCGTTGACCAAACATACACTTAACAAAGCCTGGATCACAAAGAACCCAACAGTACTATCATAGCAATGTAGCTACTGTATTCGATGGTAAAAGAAGATTTTGAAAATGTTCCCATTTGAACTTTAGCAGTTTCCTTGTGTTTGATTTTGAAATTATTATTTATTATTATTGCACAACCAGATTTCTGCATTTTGTCTGCAAACACATTTAGACCAAGCCACCCATGCTGATCATCATTGAGTTTCAGCATCTTGACAGAAACTACGTTACTAGAGTAATCAACGCACCAACATCTTTTTTTCAGAGATTATAACTGCTAAAGTTAAAGTATTTATCTTCCTTAACGCTTTGAGATAAGAACTAGAACAATCATAACTGTCTTGGATTGTCGATTGTTTACTAGATCCTGTCAGGACCCCCAGGGGTTTGATTACTTGTGGTAGGTCCCTGCCAATAACTGGCAACACTGGAGTGGCTTCCTGACTTGCACACACAATTTTTTTCTGAATGCTGGAGTCTTGACCCAGAGGGATAGTCTATTCTTCTCATAAGCTTCCACTGCCATTTTCCACTAGGTACTTTAAAGTGATTACACAAAATGCCCAAGGTTTTCTAGTGGCTATACAGTGTGTACCAGCGTATCACGTATCACTACACCACTGGATAACCATCTTCCTGACCGAACGGCAGCAACAGGTGAGGCTAGGGCACATCTTCTCCCGCTCAAGAACAAGCAACATCAGCGTGCCCAGGACTGTGTTCTCTCCCCTCTCTTTTCTGTACCGTAATAACTGCAAAATTGCAGACCCATCTGTAAAACATCTGAAATTTGCAGACGACCCCACTGTCATTGGTCCAATTCAGGACGGTGATGAGTTTGCATACAGATAGAAGGTGGACCGGCTGGTCCACTGGTTCACCCAGAACCTCCTGGAGCTAAAACTACTAAAGACAGTGGAGATGACATGGACTTCAAAAGACTCACCCACAGTCTGGTCCCTCTCTCCTATGAACCACCCTTTCTCAGAACTTGAGATGGTCCTCACACATTGATATCATCTGAAAGAAGGCCCAGCAGAGACTGTACTCCCTGTGGCAGCTCAAGAAGTACAACCTTCCTCAGGAGCTACTGATCATCTTCTACACTGCCATCATTCAGCCTGGCTTGTGCTTATACACTCAACAATAATATAAACGCAACATTTTTGGTGACATTCCTGCTGTCAGCATGCCAATTGCACGCTCCCTCAAATCTTGCGAATCTGTGGTTGTGCTGTGTGATAAAACTACACCTTTCAGAGTGGCCTTTTACTGTGGGCAGTCTAAGGCACACCTGTGCACTAATCATGGTGTCTAATCAGCATCTTGATATGGCACACCTGTGAGGTGGGATAGATTATCTCAGCAAAGGAGAAGTGCTCACTATCACAGATTTAGACTGGTTTGTGAACAATATTTGAGGGAAATGGTAATATTATGTATGTGGAAAACGTTTTAGATCTTTGGGTTCATCTCATTAAAAATGGGAGCAAAACCAAAAGTGTTGCATTTATATTTTTGTTGAGTATACATCTCTGTGTGGTTCAGTTCAGCCACTAAACTTGAAAGGTCCAAAGTGCAACAAACACTGAGCTGCAGAGAAGATAATCAGGACTGACCTTCTGTCCATTCACGATCTGTACAGGTCCAGGGCCAGTAAAAGGAGAGGTAACATGGTTGTCAAGCCAACACATCCTGGTCACAGGTTCAGACTTTTATCCCCAGGTTGGCACTACAGTATGCTAATGGCTAAAACACGCCGATGCAGAGCCAGTTTCTATCACCAGGCTGTGACACATTTTTCACTGCAGCAAAATGGTGCTCTACACATCTAGAGGAACCCTACCTTATCTGCAAAAACACTCTAATGTCATATGAAAAAGACCCTTCACAAACTTTAATAGAGGAGAATAAAAATAACGTTAGGTTTCGTTTTAGTACAGCTGCCAAACTTAGACAGTGCCATAGTTTTGTTGATCCTCCATTCCCTCAGCTCTCAGCAGACCAATAACTAATCTTCTTTTCTTATCTAGAATTCTTGAGTAAGTAGTTGCTAATCAAGTATGTGAACATTTACACAGCTGGGACCTGTTTGAAGAGTTTCAGTCAGGCTTCAGAGCTCTTCATAGTGTTGAAACAGTTCTAGTGAAGGTCACTAATGATATTGTTATGGCCTATTGTTATGTTGCATTTGATAAATTTGATCATAATATAGTTTGTTCACCCTGTCTACTTTTAAAGGAGAAGTCCGGTCAAAATCAGAATTCAAACTGCTGAAAGTACTTTAAATATAAAACTACTACATACTGTGCAAAAAATTATAACTTTTTTAATTATGAATAATTTTCATTTAATCATGTTTATGTGGAGGAATCCATCTTGGTCAAGAATAGTACTGTCACCTCCCATTTTTTGACGTCAGTCGGCGGACCTGCAGTTGAGCTAGTTTCAACGCTCTGTTTGTCACGGCGCACTATTTTCCAAGATGGTGACGACTGGTGCTCTGTACAAAGCAGAGAGTGATGAAGTACTTAGTGACATTGATGGGAGTTCCGTGGAGCTATCATCATCTGATAGCGATATGGATTTTTTTAGAAGAGTTTCTTGATAGAAACCGGACTTTTGACGGAATCCAGCGTACCTATTTCCAGTGCAAACTCAGTCGGGTCCTACAGTATATATATATATATATATATTAGGGCTGGGCAACGATTAAAATATTTAATCGCGATTAATCGCCCTGATTAATCGCGATTAATCGCGATTAATCGCATTGTATTTACAAACTCCAAGAATGAATTCAAAAGTAGTGTAAAGAGCACTTTTATTTTAATGTTCTGCTGCCATATGAACAAAAGTGTTGTAACATTTGTAGCACTTATTTTATACTGGATATTTTCAACCCATCTATTGAATTTAGTGCACTAGTTGATCTTTTCTTCATAAGAGAACAGCAAGCACTGCAGCCAAAATATGGCCTTTTTTGACCTGCTGTATATTAGCCAGTCCCTAAGCTTGATGTATCATGAAACTGTTGACCTTTTGGGTTTTGTGGTTTTTATTTTATTATTACAATTAAATAATAATAATAATAATAATAATAATAATAATAATAATGTTATATTCAGTGTTTTTTCGCTAATCCACCTCTTATATATTTCAATCCTTATGTAATTTTGTCTGTGTTGTGTGCACCTGCCTGTTGCTTTAATCCTTTAAATTTCCCCGTCGTGGGATAAAAAAAGGATTAGCTAATGTTATCTTATCTTAAATAACACTTTTTAATATATGTACTGGGTTCTTTCAAGGTCTTAATTACATGTTATGTGTGGGCTCCAGTAACATCCATCCATCCATCCATCCATCCACTGATCTACCTGGATGTTCCATGGAGGACTGAAACGCCTCAGTCAGAGACGTCTGTGGGTCTGTCGGGGCAATGAGAGAAGTTTCGTCTCCTCTCTCTGTTTCTGGTGCTCGACGTTTTCATGTTTTTTCACGTGCTTAGATAAATTTGTTGTGTTTCCACTAAAATGAACCGGCTTTTTACAAAACATACAGCTTGATTTCATTTACGGTATTAAAATAAAGCCAAACGGTGCTACTTCCCCTGTTCATGTTTTTTCGCTGCTGCGGTCTCTCTCAGCTGTTTGTTTGTTAAGTTTGTGTGAGAGCTGAGTGGGCGGGCCAGGCTGAGCCTGCGTACTGATTGGCTGGTGCCGCTGAGCCATGTACGAGAGGGGAGGGGGAGCGGGAGAGTGCTGCAGTGACAGCGCGCTGCAGTCAGCACGCCTGCTGACTGACACTGCCTGAAAGCATGTGAGCAACATGCGTTAATGCGCGATAAAATAAATATCGCCGTTAATAGTCTAATGAATTAACGCGAAATTAACGCGTTAACTTGCCCAGCCCTAATATATATATATATATATATATATACACACGTGTGTGTGTGTGTGTGTGTGTGTGTGTGTGTGTGTGCGCGCGCTCCGCCGCAGCACGGCTTTGCCGGCGATGCAGCGGAGCGCACACAACCACACACACATAGCGGAGGAGAGATCGCGCTGAAGTGACTTAAGTTATATATTTGCCCCCTAGTAAATAGGGCAGGTGGTCATTATTGTATAAATATTAAAATATAAAAGCGTTCCAGCACATGCTGGGGCGGAGGGATACCACATCACATGTGGTATCCCTCCGCCCCTCTGCTCGGTGACCATCCCCGCAAATTCTAAATATAAAATTCTAAATTAAAAAATAACCTACCGAAAATCCTCGCTCTCATGTCATGTTCAAAACATTTTTCTAATTAATGTCAGCCCCCATACACAGTGATTCAGACGACAATTTATGTTTTTATTTTCTTATTGATTAAAGATAAGTTCATTAAATAACCACAAACGTATTAGTTTTAGTTATAGCTAATGATACCCTGATTTTTCCTTGTTGACCGGACTTCCCCTTTAAGACTAGGCTTAAAACTTTCCTTTTTGACAAAGATTATAGTTAGAGTATATCTCTAAAGATATGCTGCTATAGGCTTAGGCTGCTGGAGGATATCAAGCAGTGACGTGCGGTAGGGTTCATAGCTGGTGAGGCACTGACGTCATCAGTCAGATTTACAAATATATACACTCTACAGAGTAAACTCATTGCAAAGTGCTGAAGGAGACTGATTGAGCCAAATCAATTCACCAAGAGACATGGAAAAAATATTGATTCTTTAATGAAAAAAAATAAAACTAAATTATTTGTCATTTGATTGCTAACAGTTTATGAGTTATGATGGATTTCTGCATGTAGCACATTCTAAAACTATAACCCACATTACGCACATTTCATTACAAAAACAAAACATGAATAATTATCACTGTCTTACCTCTACTTATAAATGAAGTCCATGCGGCGCTCTTTCTGAACAAAAATATCGGTCATTATCCGGTAAAAGTTCTCTTTATCTTCTTCAGTTTTAAAACTCTCTCAGTCTCAATGGAGCTCACTGCCAGGGAGGAAAGCCTTCCTTCATCAGTCCTGTTCCTGCTGTATGTTTAGAGTCTTTTTAGTGCTTTACTTGTTTAGCAAAACTCGCTGATAATACATACATAACTTGCTGTCACTCTACAGTTTTGGGATCACGAGCGGTGCCCCTTGAGCGCCCCCTGCTTGGAGGCCAAAGAACTGCCGGCCTCACCTACAACCACTTTTCTGCCGTTTATGATTGCGCAGCAGCACGAAAACATGTTACCTGCACACAGTTTGATGAGCAAAACACAATTCGTAATCCACATATATGTAATTGTGGAAAATTTGTTCATAACTGTTTGAACAATGAAGTTTATGATCTAGAGACAGGAAGATGCATCACAGAATGGAACCCAGCGCAGTTAACATGGGATTGTGCAATCCCAGGGGAGGCCAAGCTCGCTGCGGCCTCACCGGCTTCGCTATCAAGCGCTACCAAGGATTTACATGAAAAATAGTGAAAAGTCTGGGATTTTAAATAGAATATGATCAAAAATTAGGAAATTAGATAAAAAAATACTTATTACAAATGACTGAGTGAATCACAATTTATATTATGTTATTATATATTTTCTTTCTTTCCATGATGACAAGTGAGGCCTGGCCTCACTTGCCTCCCCTGACTGCACGTCACTGATATCAAGATCTATTTCTCTCACTCTGCTGAGTTCTCCTACTGTTCTCCAATTTGCTTTGCTTGTTGTTATTTAGATTTTTAACTTCATGTTCTCTCTGTCTTATTTCCTCTTCATAGTAGGTACACCTGCTCTGGCATTCTGTTATCTTTGACATCATACAGGGAAGACAGATCACCCGCTATTACCATATAATGTAGAAAGGATTCCTGGATCAATGTTTGCTTCTGTATTTTTTGTGTCTCTGCTCTGTCTTCTCTAAGCCACAGTCGGTCGAGGCAGATGACCGTTCACACTGAGCCTGGTTCTGCCGGAGGTTTTCCTCGCTGTTAAGGGGAATTTTCCTTTCTACTGTCGCTTCATGCATACTCAGTATGAGGGATTGCTGCAAAACCATCAACATTGCAGACGACTGTACTCTGTGCTCCTTCATGAGGAGTGAATGCTGCTTATTAAGACTTGGAGCAATCTGCTGGGTTTCCTTAGATAGGAAACTTCTGTCCGGATGATTTGATTGAATTTGACTTTGTAAAGGGCCTTGAGAGGACATGTGGTGCTATAAAAATAAGTTGAATTGAATTGAATTGCAAACCTTAGAGCCACATACTCCACTGAAAAAAGGAAGCATACCTGCAGTAATTCAGCAGGTTTCTTCTACCCCCTTGTATGTAAATATGTACAGATATATACATAAATACATACAGATATTTATGTAGAATCCTTTCTACATATAGTATGCTGTTCTGCTTGTCTGCCTGTTGTTTTATACAGTGCAAGAGTTGGAATACTCTAAAAGGTCAAATTCCTTATTTGTATCTACAAACTTGGCAAATAAAGTTGATTCTGATTCTGTTCAAATATAGAGTGTTTTTGGCCTGAATTGGCCAAATAGCAATTCAAGTTTTAGAGTTTTACTTACAAAACTATGTAAAAGTTTCCATTCCATTTGATAAATATAGACCAGTTCTTGTTGCCCATTCAAATCCCATTAAATCTTCAGTAGGTATCAATACTTTTGCTGGGAAGTGTAACTTTCATTACTATACAGTGCATTAGATTATCAACTTTACATATTGTTTTAGATATTCTTTATATTCAATAAAAAGTGGGTTGTGTTTTTATTTAAAGGGGACATTTGCTTCCCTTTTCTTAATGGAAATCATTTAGGCGTCTATATACAGTAGAACTGCAATGATTTGGTCTGAATTCCTCATTAATTCCACCTTTTTACCTCTGTTCCAAGGTGCAATTGAAAGCAACCCATTTTAGTGTGGGGGATATTCCTGTTATTCAATATTGCTGTTATTATGGACGAAAGCAACTCTAAACAGATGGAGTTTTAATCTTGATTTAAAGGAACTCAGCTTTTCGGCTGTTTTGCAGCTTTCTGGAAGTTTGCTCAAGATTTGTGGTGCATAGGAACTAATTGCTGCTTCTCCATGTTTGGTTCTGGTTCTGGGTATGCAGAGTAGGCTGGAGCCAGAAGGTCTGAGTGGTCTGGGAAGGTTGATACAGTGTATTTTGGTTCTAAGCCATTCAGTGATTTATAAACTAACAGAAGTATTTTAAAATCTTTTCTCTGAGCTACAGGGAGCCAGAGTTAGGACTTTAGAACTGGGGTGATGTGCTCTATCTTCCTGGTTTTAGTAAGGACGCGGGCAGCTGCAGTTGTTTGATTGATTTTTTTGGGCAGACCTGTGAAGACACTGTTGCAGTAATCAAAGCAACTAAAGATAAACACATGGATGGGCTTCTCTAGATCTTGCTGGGACATCAGTCCTTTAATCTTGTAAATGTTCTTCAGGTGATAGAAAGCTGACTTTGTGAATGTCTTTATGTGTCCTTGAAGGTTCAGGTCTGAGTCCATCACTCCACACAGATTTTGGACCTGATCGGTGGTTTGTAGTTGTAATAACTGAAGCTGTGTCCTGACTCTAGTTCATTACTCTTTAAGTCTAGTTAATAAATTCAGTTTTGTTTCTGTGCAGCTGGAGAACGATTTGGCACATCCATGTATTGATTTGTCCTAACCATCCATTCAGTGCATGGATTGGTTCAGAGTCACCTGGTGACATTGTAATGTAGAGCAGAGTATCATCTGCATAGTTATGGTAACTAATTGTGTTTCTTGCTATAACCTTGATCTACTCCTTGGTTTAGCTATTCTTTGTTCTTTACTGCTTTATTTATTTACCCTTATATCCTGCTCTTGGTATTTTCTTTAGAGCTAACTTTAGATTAGACAGTTTTTTCTGTCCTTGTATTCTTCTTTCTTTTCTCACCACTAATAATTGTGTGTGTTTGTCACTGTCACACCTGAATTTCACCACTGATGGACATTAAAGGAATTCTTATCTTGTTCTTCATTGCTGTGCTTTATCTTTTTTATTTAGAAATCTTATCTTGTCCAGTCAAGCTAAGTCAAGTAATGTTTGGTGAGACTAATTTAAGACCAGTTAGTTTAGGTCAAGAGAAGGTCCTTTAGACCATGCCTAGTTTTGTGTTTTAGGATGTTGGACTCCAGGCTTTCTGTTGAACGTTGCGCTTCAGTATGTCCTCCCTCCAGGTAATCTGCATTTGGTTCCTCCACCTCTGCTTCCACAAAGCTCGACCAACAGGTAAAACCGGTCTTAAAAAAAGTCATTCATGATTTTTGCAGTCTAGATGTGCCTGTCTCCAATTCATTCATAAAATTTCCAGCAGAGGAAACAACATTCCAGCACCCTTATTTCCAGTTAAATTCAGGCCTAAATGATGAAAAAGATGTTGGGAGCTATGACAATCACTAAAGTTGGAAAAGACAGTAGAATGATTTTGAAAATAAAGGACATGAACAGACACTTATTTGTCCTTTTTCCTCGTTAGACTGCTGGTTTTCCATAAGGAAAATCTAATTTAGCTGTCTGCATATGATTTCAAAGATATTTAAAGCATTTCAGAAAGGGTTGAATCCATCACCATGGAGACATTAATTCCTCTATTGTTAAAACAACCTATTTGATATGTTTGGAAGTCGAAGAAGGAACAGCAGCTAGGCAAGAATTCATTTCAACATCTTTAATAGCAACTTGCATAGTTCAAGTACGACAACATCACTCTTCTTCTGTCATCCGTCAGACCTCAGCTTCATCCTAATAGGCCACCTAGTGGTGAACACAACACGAAATTTATGTAAAATGACATGTTATTAAATTATGAAAAGGTTAATTCAGTTCATACATTGAGGCTACATACTGGGTGACTACAGCCCTTGTCAAGTTTTTTTGAGATGCCATGGTGTGACTTGGTGTTGTAGATACATTTAATTGAATACATTGAATCTAAACTACTTGAAGCAACCTCACCAATGCTGTACAATATTTCTAAAGTTAATTTCTTGGAAAATATTGTGGGGCAGCTACACACACAGCATGATAGTCAGCAGGTAAGTTTTGTTTTGACCAGCCCTATAGCATAATCTCTGAATCCAGCTGGGTTACTGTAGTAGCAGTTTTACAAACTTACATCCCTTTGGGAAGGTGATGAAGTAAATTGCCTGCTGTAAAATCCACATCCTGTCTATGTGGCACATACACCCACTGGCCAAGTTATTATGTCTGTGCTGGAAATGGTCAGCAACAATACTCTAATGTTTCAACAACGATGCTCAGTTGGTCTTAAGGGCCCAAAATGTGCCCGTTAATGCTCTTACAATTGCATAATTCTGGTGCCTGCAAACGGGCATCAAAGAATATTTTTTGCATATATCAAATTATCACTTTCGGGCAAAAACTTGGTATCTTCATTTAATTAATTTCTATTTTCTGTGAATATTAACTCTGTTTAATTGTACTTGACATCTGTCTGTCAGGTCATGCTTTTCCATTTTGAGCCTGAAAGCAACCAACATGGAGGCAGCCACAAACTTTCGGATTTGTGTGTGGTGACTTGTCCTATGGTGGAGCACGTTGGAGGGGGAAGAGGTTGACGGTGGTCCAGTGGAGAATGCAGAGGACGCCGGTGGTGACAGAGGAGTGATGGTGGACAGGAGGGCCAGAAGGCTCTTGGCATTCAGAACTGGAACTGACACGGAGGATCTTGTGTGGAGGATGGTCCAGGCCAGGTTCCAGGCAGGAGGAGTACTTTGAAAAAGGAACCATAGACATTAGTCAGAGGACAAGAGCGTCACGGGATAACAAAGAGCAGTGGTTTGGTCTAGTAAGTAATCCCCAGGGCTGCAATTTCTTATGTTAGCTCCCTGGGGATCCTGTAGTATGTTTATGCTGCACTTATATATTGTTCACTCCTAGTTCATTGGTTTCGTCACCAGTTTAGTTCACTTCCATATTTATGGTATTAATGTATACTAGGACTGCCAGTTTTAACGCTTTATTAACCCGTAAACATTGTTATAAACAACAACGGCGACATTTCTTTTCGCACGTTAATCACGCGTCAAAACATACACACACTGTTCCTTATGTTTTTTTTCCCTGCAGCGCTCTCCTGACTGTGTTTCTTTTACCCTCAGGACTTTACATAGTTCCAAGAATGCTAAGTGTGCAGTAGAGACTGTAGCATAACAGACCAATGCTCACTGTTACCACTCCCCTCAGTCAACTGCCATCTGCCACCAGTCAATCAGCCCAGATCAGCTCCACCTGCTCCCACTAATTAGTGCTTACTCTGCCCACCTTCCATTCTCTCTATTTATACCAGATTCACTCAACCACTCCTTGCCAGAACGTCTCATCTTACCTGTCTGCATGCTATAGGCTTATGTTGCTGAAGGATGTACTGACCACTTTTCCTGACTTTGCAATATTCTTCTACTACTTTCCAATTTTGCATATTTTGCTGTTATTTTTTTCTTTTAAATGTTGAGCTTGGTTGTACAAGGAATGCCAACACAAGGCGGTGATGTAGAAAGTGCAGCGTCCATCATAACCACCTTAACAATGGAGAAACTTGAGTCATGTGATGGGTTGCAAGCTAGTGTAAATGCACAGACCAAATAAAACGTAGGACTAAAACTCATTAAGGAGCCAAATTGAGACAATTATGTCTTTCTCGTTAAGGACAAAAGTTGCTACTATAAATTTTTCAGTGAGACTGGGTTGATGTAAACATTTCTGCAGCACTGCACCTAAAACCTTTTATCTGCAGAGATTAACTGAACTCATATGCCTCATGCAGATTCACATAATGCACCTGTGTAAATGCATTAAATTGGTTAATTAACTTTTTTAACTAATGCATTTTGCATTATTTGTATGAAATATGTTTGAATGTTTGTTTTTGCCACTTTATAAAACTTCAACAAATAAACATTTTTTAACAATACAATTTCGGTGATCTGCTACAGTGTCACTTTTTAGGTGTTTCGCAAAACCTACATGCATTGCGTTATACAAAAAAAAAAAAAATCTGTTTTATACAGCCCATCTAATATGAATCGCAATCTGAAAATTAATTACAATACCTTAACTTCAGAGAGGATTTTGAAAGTTTTGTTTGGGAGTATCCCACACTCTCAACGCAGCTGTTCAACAAACAAATTAATTTTCTTTACAAGTGCAGTACCGTTTAGGGGAGAATAAACAGTTTTCTCACATATAGAATTTATTGCAAAAAATATTAATTAAACAGACTTAAATTTCCTTTTTTTTTCTACACAAAGTTATACATGTTATAGTTTTTAAATAAATTACTAAGTTCTCCGAATTAGAATTTGTGTGAATAGGTACCACAAAAAAATCCACTCTTCAGTATATAAAAATAGAAAGTATTAATTGTAATACTTTAAAATAAAGAGGTTCTGTGTTTTCCAAAGCAACATGGCACATGTTAGCCATGCCTGGTGCTTTCAGTGAATTACAGCAGTGCACACTTCCTTGTCAGTTCCTGTGCTCACACTGTATGTTTTTATAACAAGCTGATGTTATGTTATGTGTGCTGACTGTAGTGTGGGTTTTTTTATCAGTTAATGAGTCAAAGATAAGAGTGATGCAGCTCTCCTCTTCAACGGACGTATGAGGCAGAAGAGGAAGGAAAAGACCATGCTGTGCTGGATTCACCAGTTTCTGACCAGGACTGGATAGTCTTCCTGCTTCCATGTGTTCATGTTTTGTATAGCCATATACGTTTGTACAGCCAAGAGATGACAGGTGTTCAACCACAATTCATTTCCATTTCATCTGAGAACTTTTTCCTTTCCCGGGTTGTTTTTTTTTCATTGGATCAATTTATCTGTGTTTCACTGCCCGAATGGAAGAATGCACACAATGTCTCTCTTATAGAGGCAATGAAAGGAAAGGATTCTCAAAAGAGATGTCAAGAAACATGTGGCACAAACAGGCACATTAACAAAGATCATATTAGTCGAGGAGACTAAAAAGGATAGGTTATATATGTTTTGAGGTTGGGTTCTCTTTAGATTAGACTCAATAGCTTACCTGTGGTAGATAATTCTTTCAGTGTCTTTCAGGCTATAACAGATTACAATTTTCACATAAAGGGCAAGACAGAATGGGACCAGGACAACAGCAAGGCCTAAGTTTCATTGTGATTCGTACAAACAGTAATAAATAAACCCTTCAGTTGTCTTCCCATTTGCATTTGACAGTTATTTACACAAAAGCAAGCATATGCTACAAACATTTTATGGGGCCACAGTCCACAACAATGACCAACTTGTTTGAAACATACTGCAAAACTGGACTTGCTAAACATCAAACAATGTAAATACCTATAAAATAGGATATATTTGATTATATTGTTTTTTTTAAAACTGCTTAACATTTCTTTTTCCAGAGATCCCAACTTCAAATATGTTTAATTATCCATGTAGGAAATTAAACATACTTACTAAAAATATTTCACAGAAGGTCCAATTTGGTACAAATTACCAAAGGTTCGCAAATAATTCAGTTTAGAAGGATTTGACTCATCTACATTGGACATTCCAGATGCCTCGGCTTTTAGACTCAGGCTTGTTCTCAAATTGGGTCGGACTCCACTAGAGCTGCTTCTTGTCACCAAAAATGAACTTGCTATCAGTCCAACCTGTAACTGCACTTGGCAACTGTTTGTCAGCCAGTTACCAGTTCTTTTGGTTAGCACTGACAAACAGTTAACTTACCTGTCCAGAAGGCAAGCAGCAATCTCCGCGTGGCTCCTGAGCCCCTTTGCTTTCTTAAGTCGGCACCAACGCTCAAAAGCTTGACCAGTGTTCACCCTCGTTGTACTTCTTTTTTGTTCCACTTAATTCTGAGAAATATAACACAGAGAAGAAGCCATTTCTCTGCGCTATCACGGAGCTACCACAACCTGGCAAAGCCTGAGCTCCGTCTCACATGACTTCAACCTACTATTCCATTGGGGCAGAATCCCTTCGTGTCAACATTGGCATTATAACCAGGAGTGAATATTTATATGTTTTGGACATATCAAAATTTATAAAGCAATTTTTTAAATACTATCTATTTTTCAGTAAAATTATAAAAAAAAATTCTTCACCACTCTAGACGTTCTGTGGATGCATTATTTTTTTAAATATTATCTAAACCCAGAGATCAGGCTTTGGCCATGCTGTCATGATCCCCAGGGTTTTGAATACTTAGTTTTAGGTTCCTGGGGATTGTGCAGTTCTGTTTGTGTTTTCTCATTTTAGCATTGTTTATTATCTGTAGGTTCAGTTCCTGTCATTAGTCAGTTTCTGTTCATTATGATTTTTGTAGTTTTTTCTTATTTGTTAGATCCTTACTTTCATGCCTTCCGGTCCTCAGTTCAGTTAGTTTATTTTTATCTGTTCATTCTCCATGGTTTCCTGTTAGGTTCGTTTTTCCTCCTTTCCCAGCCACCTCATTTCTCTCTCTCTCTCTCCCTCAGTCTAATTACCCTCATTTCCTTCACCTGCCTTTCCCTTTATCTCCTCCCTATGTATGCAGCCAGCTCACCTTCTTCCTTTGCCTGATCCTCTGTTATGCTACTACTAAATCTTGTCTACTTCTTGTTTCATGTCTGGTCCTTGTCTTCACCTACATTGCCTAGAAATTATTTGTTTTGGATTCAGTAAATCATCACTGACTCTAATATGTGTCTCCCCAGCTCTTGTCTGCGTTTCGGTTCTGCTACAAACCTGACACGTGCATGGGTGGGCAATTCAGGGCAGCAATTCCAAGGGGCTTGGCAAGGCTCGTGGGTCATAGCCCTAATGCAGCTTGTGGTCCAGAAATCAGAAGCTTTAGTAAATGTTCGACAAGGGGAAGGCAGAAGATCCAAAAATGTGATCATAGTTGAGATAGGATGAAGAGTCCAGAAGAAACGTGGCTTAAACTGCCTGACTTCTTCAATTTCTATGCCAGTAACTCACTCTGATTGCATGCAAAGGTTTTCTGGTTAAATTATGCTCTGCTGGCTTAATGGAACTAATTTCTGTGTTTTACACTTTGTTTTTGGTCTATTTGTTAGTAAACAATGCTCTTTTTTGTATATTTACCATAACAAGAGCACGTTACCAGAAGTACAATCCTGTGCATGCCTGCAATGAGTAAAAAGGGAGAAACAATACAGCTGGGCGAGTGAGCAACACCGAGCAGAGGTGCGAAAAGAAAGAGGTTAAGTGATCCTAACCATGTAGATCGGTTTGCTCTTTAACCTGCTCCTACAGTAGCTACATCAATTGTCACTATCTCACTTTCTGCGGTACTGCCAGGAGAAGGCACAACAATGTTTATCTCTGCTGATCACGCCTGGTGCAAAGTTCTTCTCAGGCTCAAAAAGGACTAAGTAAACACCATCAGGATGAACACACCCAGCCACATCCACTGTCTGGCTCATCTGGCTTTTAGAAATTGACACGTTTTGCTCCGTCATCCATCAACAATAGATTCCAATAGATCCTACATGGACAATTAAACATTTTGGAAGTTGGGATCTCTAGAAAAAGAAATGTTAAGCAGTTTTTAACAGATGGTGGGAGAGGGTTTCTCTATCATGCTGCAGTACCACAGAGCCTGTGGGAAATACCTCATTGACTGTAATGGCTTTTATTTGTGACAGAATGTAGTATGCACTGAAGATAGAGTCTGCTTGAATGAGGGGTCAGGCTCATCAGGTTCCATGAAAGGCAGATGCTCAAAGCTGAAACAGAGCAACTTATCAGCACAATCAGTGGCATTCCATTCACCTGTTCTCCTGTTCTTCTGTCAGTTGGTGCCAGATCATGTGTGACCCTTGTCCGCCTCACGGACCTGATTCCTGCCTCGGCCCATTTGCCTATCACGTCCTGCTGTGTTATCTAGTTCTCTGCTTGTCAGCACATTATACAACTTTTATGTAATATATTCAACATTCATGGTATCTAAAAAAAATCTACTCTGGGTGAAAACTCTACTTTATTAATTTGATCAAGTGCCCCTTTCTGGAGCTTAAACCAGAGCTGAAAAGCCTCCAAAGAGAGCATCTTTCTTACTGGGACTTTCTTGAAGCTTTTGTTTTCTCTTAACCTTCATTTTTTACAGCCTGTACTAAAACTAGCTAACTTTGAGTCTTCTTTTCGCAGTAGAAACTTCCACAACCTACATTAGTGTCATCAGCTCAGCCAGCTTGCACTTATGTAAGGTGCATTCAATGACTGACAAAAAATCGGACTATTTAGTTTGGCTGGTAACTAGTCAAGGCTGATCAAGTTGTAAAATGACCCAGTTCTGGTATCCGGCTGATTTCTCTGTGTATTTCTTAAAGCAGCTGTAGGTAATAAAAGGTTTGCTGATGACACCAACATGATGGGAGTCAGTCCGCCTACCGGGAAGAGGTGGAGAGGCTGTCAGCATGGTGCAGTGAGAACAACCTGATCCTGTACACCAATAAAACGAAGAAGATCATCGTGGATTTTAGGAGGAGACCATCTGGTATTACCCTGTAACATAGAAAGGATTCCTGGGTCAATGTGTGCTTCTGTGCTTTTTTGTCTCTCTTATTGTGTCTCTGTTCTGTCTTCTCTAACCCCTAGTGGGTCGAGGCAGATGACCGTCCACACTGAGCCTGGTTCTGCTGGAGGTTTTCCTTAAAGGGGAGTTTTCCTCTCCACTGTCGCTTCATGCTTGCTCAGTATGAGGGATTGCTGCAAAGCCATGAACAATGCAGACGACTCTCCCTGTGGCTCGATGCTCTTTCATGAGGAGTAAATGCTGCTTGTCAAGACTTGATGCAATTTGCTGGGTTTTCTTAGACAGGAAACTTTTTGACCAAAGTGCCTGATTTGATTGAATTTTACTTTGCAAAGTGCCTTGAGATGACATGTGTTATGAATAAGCGCTATATAAATAAAATTAAATTTAATTAAATTGAAGTAGATCATCGTGGATATTAGGAGGAAGAAAACAGAGACTCCTCTTTTCATTGGAGGCGACTGTGTGAAGGAGTCTCCTATTCTTGGCCACGAACATAAAGGACAACCTGACCTAGAGCGCAAACATCACATCCATCATTAAAAAGGCCCAGCAAAGACGTTCTGAGGACACTGAGAAACAAATACCTTAGACAGGAACTGTTAGTGTCATTTTGCAAATGCTCTATACAAAGTGTTTTGGCATACTGTATTGTGTGGTTTTCCAATCTGCACAGTAGGAAATATGAAAGAGTCATCACTACAACCCAGATGATCACCAGTTGCCCCCTTTCTTTCCTAGACGAACTTTACAATTCACACTGCCTCAGGAAAGCACAGCATTCAGTCCAAGACCCAGCACACCCTGGTCATGCACTGTTTGTTCAGTTATCCTCAGGCAGACGCTTCAGGACATTAAGGGTCAGAACTAACAGACTAAGGAATATTTCTCTGTGAGATCTGTTATTGAACTGAATGTTGTATAATTGCCGCGCATTTCTTCATATTTTTTTTCATTTTATTGTATTTCATGTTAGTTGAACTTTGCATGTTGTTGAAGGATGCACTTTCAATTTCACTGTTGTAATTGCAATGACTATAAAGACATTTCAGTTTCAATAAAGGCATGCATAATGCTTGACAGTAATGGTCTAATGTTGGAACCAGTGGGTATGTGAGAGCACCAACACATGTCAATGAACACAGAGATTATGCAGTATTTCACACAGCACAGAGTACCAAGATTCATCCCCCTGTTCTTATCCAAACCCAACTTAAAACCCTCATGAGTCTTTAACATGAGCTGGTTATGCTGTGCAATGTTTGTATGATGGCTGAATTTATTTATCATCAGTATAAATCCGAAGTGTGAAGTATCAATTCCAGTCCCAATTTTCAGACTTTCAGCATTAGGATCAGAGTGGTCAAAGTACCGTAGGGCTTTAGTAAAACCAGCCAGGCTCATGAAGTAAAAACATGCCAAGAGACAAGTGAGCTCTGTTCCCTGTGTGGAGGGGGGCAAAGGCAAAGCACAACAGAACAGAGAGAACACTTTCAGGATGGCTGATCCCAGGGGACGTTAACGCTGTGAAACCCTAACACATGATCTGATACCCAGCAGAGACAATCACCACCCTACTGCAAACACAGCTGCCACTTCCTCATGACTTACTGCTTCAACTTTATCAGTCTGTTTTTTTTTTTTTTTTTTACAAAATCCTCTGCTGTGTATTTATACCAGCAAAACGGAACATTCTAACTGAGTTAAACCTAAGAGAAATGCAAGTCAAAGCTTAAAATACTTTCCCGAACGTTAAAAAGGACAATAACTGATTACATTTAAAAGGGTTCACATATGTGGTCTGAAAATGTTTTAACACTTTAAAATAAATGGGCCTACCTTAATTTTACAAAAATAGGAAGGGGTTTCTACTGTTGGAATTTTTTTTTAATAATTAATGTCAACCCGCCTCCAGACATCCCTGAGAAAATCCAGTTGGAAATATTGCAGGCCAAAAAGTCATTTTATTAATGTTTGACTTGGGACATGATGCATCTGTGTGATCCACACAGGCTATGGCAGGAAAGAACAGGAAGAAGCAGGATAAAACCCCACAGGTCTTCTGTTCATCCCAGGACCAACAGAAACACAAAGAAACACCAGTTAACCCAATAAGCATGTTTTGGGATGGTGGAAGGAAGCTGGAGTCGCTGGGGAAAACCCTGAAATGCACAGGGAGCACAGGTGAACTCTGCGCTGCACAGCGTTGAACACAGTACAAGTCAGAGACTTAAACATGGACAATATTCAGATTTTTCCTTTGCATTTAAGAACAACAAGAATAAATGTTCTAATTAGATTGTATAAAGATTAGAGGACACCGCTTCAAAATGCAGTTGCTGAGTGTAGAGTAAATTCTGAAAGGCTGCACAGATAGAATTTAGACAGAAGTGGCTGTGCAGGTTAGCAATTCAATGCAAGTGTTAATAAAGATGTAGAGATCACACACAAAATTAAAGCAGATTACTGCCTTTTGATGTATCATGCAACATCCAACCTGGGACATTTTCACCCATGTTTCCAGGTTAACGTTCAGAAATGTGGTGACAGAACTCTGAGTACGATTCCTTTGTCATGCAGTACCAAGTGAGAATTTCTAAATGCTTGAAAGAAAATAAATCCAAGAAAGCACTAATTAGATATTTAATGTTCTAACTCGCACCATGCCAAAAGCGGAAATGGTGCCAAACGGTATTGCCTTTAACAGATCTACTTTCCTTTTCTTTTTGTCACACATGCATGTTTAAGATTATTAAACAAATTTTCATATCAGACCAAAGAAACCTGAATAAATAGAAAAAGCCTTCGTCAAATGAGGATTTATATTATTGAGGGGAAAAATAACCTCTCCAAACCAACTTGGCTCTATGTTAAAAAGCGAGTAGCCTTTAAACCAGGGGTGTCTAAGGTGTGGCTTGGGGGCCTTTTGTGGCCCACTGAATGGTTTTGTAGGGTCCCCAGATAATTCTGCCATGGAAGAAATGTGGCCTCTGTCCACAGGCTGTTGATACAGATGGACATCTACAGCATAATTTTCACAGACAAATCCTTCTGAAAGTAAAAAAGAAAATGTTTGGTGCAATAAAAAACATATTTCTTATTTATTACCCATGTTTCTGCATTTGATTATATTTTGTAGTAAATATAACCACAAATGTCTGGCAACTTTTACCCAAAAGAAGACTAAATATAGCGAGAGTGACCCAAACCCATTTGTTGTTGCTGAGCTAGAGCTAAATAAACGTCTTCTAACCCAAAAGTTAAAAAAAAGAAATAAAATAAGTCAACCCAAAAACATTGAAAATTGTCTTATAATAACACGGTTGTCAAATATTATTTTATGTTTCGGATATACAAAGAGTTAAAGATAACGTTTCTTCAAAAATCTTTTTGGATAATTTAGGTAAAAAATAGTTTTTTTTAATAATTGAGCATACTTTTGTTCTTAGATTTTTATTTCTTTGGCCCCCTAAATGCTTCCAACTTTATGAATTTGGTTCTCGTGGCAAAAAGTTTGGACACTACTGCCCTAAACCTAACACCAGCTTGTGTTAGCCTTGACATCAGTGAGTGAGTTGATGCCTGTGAGCTGGTTCAGGCTGTCAGGTAAATTGTACTGTGCTGCTGCTTTACATCTGATCTTATGCATACTCTACCATATCAACTGAACCTTAGTATACTAATTACTTTATTGCAGCTTAAATAGACCTCCCCACTGGGGCTCAGCAATACATGTGCCCCACTGATGCTGCTGCTTCTTTGAAAAATGGGGTGACAGCTTAGTTTCTTTGGTGCTTTCCTGCAGCAATAGTGCAGCCTGCTGAAATTCAGACTTTGGTGATGCTCATGTGAAGTGCATATGCTTATCAAGTTTAAATCTCATCAGAAGAGCTCATCTGTCATATTCTATTATTTCTGGCCTCCTTGCAACAATTCTCACAAAACCAAAGCAACTTATGAGTATAAAGGCTTAAAAGATGGATGGATAGATGGATGTGTGTAACCCTCCTTCCATGTTAATTAAATGTTTTACAACCAATTCTCCTAAACCTTTATGTAGGATGCTTCATTTTTCATCTTTCTTTGTGCAGAACTTTGCTGCACTGATAAACTCAGATTCTGAGCTCCTACAAAACCCCAGTTAATTTTAGGCTTCCTTGCATGGTTCCAAAGTGACCTCTAGTGGAATTGTTAAGTTAAAGCAACGGAAGTCCTCCAACCAGGAATTCACCTTAACCACTAGAGGGCAGTAAAAGACAGGTGAATGAAGAGAGTCCTGGCATAATGAAAATTTCTAATCATGAATGAACAAAGGCAAATTTAGACATCCAGGACAGAGAATGTAAACACACACATGACCTCAGCAGGTTATCAGAGAAAAGTCACAAGCAGACAGGAGGGAGAAGTTTTTCTCATCCGTCTACCATGCAAGGCTTGTTCAGACACATTTAGCTCATCAAGCAGCACAGTCATGATTCATCCCAGGCTCGGAATAATCACACATTGTCCCTGCTGATGTAAGTCTCCACCAACAACAAAGAACATAGTGTGCTCAGGTCAGGGTAATATGTCACACTCAACTGGATATCAGTCATTGACTACTGATACAGCTGATCTCACCCCCGCTGCCACTGACAACCGCTGCGTCCAATAAGATCATTTTGATTCGCATGTTTAAAAAAAAAAGATGTACATCAAGAATTTATTTAATTTTTACTCCGGCGTGTTAGCAGAATAAAATAGACTCAATTGGTCATGTGTGTTATGTTTCTCTCCTGGCAAAAAGTCAAGGAGAGAAACAAACCCCGCTCTCCCTGGTGACACTCTCCAGCTCATTCTGAAAGTTCCTACAGTGCTCCCAAGCCAGAAAGGTTCCATGCTGTAGGCCTTCACCAAGTCTTTAAGATTTATGACTATAGGTGAGTGTTAGATTGCTGACAGACAGGTGAATAAACAGTTTCCTCTTTTGGTTGATCGCTTTCTCTCTTTCTCATTAACATTCATCTCAGCGCCTTCATAACATTTTGCCTGGCCCCAATTTCATAAATTCAACTAATATTCCGTCCAACCACCACTCCTGAACGACTCATTAACATTCTTGAGCTTCTCCACTTGAGGCAGAAGCAACTTACCTTCATCCAGTTAGAAACCATGGCCTTTTAACTTAAACTTGGAGGAGCTGACTCTCACCCTAGCCACTTCACAACATCCGAGTTCATGCCAAATGTCAAGGCCTGTAGATGCCAACACGTGTAGAGCTCAGGTGTGGGACCCTGAAACCTTTAAGCCAGAGACCATTTTCTCCACAACCATGCTTAACATCCTGTCCATGAACACCACAGACACGACTGGTGACCAGTTACAGCCCTGGTGGAGGATCACCTTTCAATTCATTTGCAGCAGCTGTTAATTCTTGCAAACTATTTGGAAGATAATATCAACTCACACTAGGCGATCTTTTTTCCACTGCATTTGATAACCATATGCAAATCAGTGTGATAGCAACTCCATTAAAAAGCAAGTTTAGCCATTACTCATGAGCATCTAATACTCTTTTAAAAATGTCAAAATGTTCCCCTTACAAAAAAGAAAAAAAAATGTAGAGGTTAAATGGCTTATCACCATTTTTTACTATATATATATATATATATATATATATATATATATATATATATATATATATATATATATATATATATATATATATATATGTATGTGTGTGTGTGTGTGTGTGTGTGTGTGTGTGTGTGTGTGCGTGTGTGTGTGTGTGTGTGTGTGGTGCGTGTGTGTGTGTGTGTTTGTGTGTGTGTGAATCATTGTAATAATGCAATAATTGTAGTAGAGTAAGAAAAAGTGTTAATTTCCCCTTAAACAGAGTCACATTTGTAAGAAAATTTTGATCTTGCCAAAACCTCTGCTAAGAAGATAACTCTGTGGCAAAGTGATCGAGTGAACAAGGAAACATTTACGATGCAACACATCTGAGGATGCGGAACCAACTACGAAATTCCTGGAAACATACTGGGAGTTCTTAGAAAAGTAGATGCAGTAAACATGAGGCAAGAGGAAGGTGACTGGGGACACCTGGTGGTAATAACTGGTAACAATAAAAACAAATCAGTAACCAGAAACAAGAAGCAAGACACAATCCATCCATCCATCCATCCATCCATCCATCCATCCATCCATCCATCCATCCATGCAATGTCTTTACCCACTAATCTATGTGGGTGACGGGGTAGAGTATCTCCACCAGTCAGTGGGCGAGAGGCGCGGCCCATCGTCTGTGGCTTCTGCGACATGGTTGCCATTTCCTTGCAGAAGACACGATCCAGATCTAAGAAAATATAAGGAAGGTACGCCATGAGAGAAACACAACATAGTAAGAAAAATAAATGTGCATCTTGAGAAATCAGTTTGCACACTTTTTCTGACATGAAACTTTTTTGTCTGCTGTTCAGATACATTTCTTCCAACTGACACCACAGGTCTATTTCCTCCCCAACATCAAACCGCTCAAGAAAGTGTGCATATTTCATACTTATGTGATGAATTTATTTTAGCTCTCTTGTCATTATTTGTAAGCCATTGTTATTTTTTTTTATTTTTAATGCTTTAACCAACAATATTTTCCATCTTAAAATATCTACATCACCTTGAAATGTTATTGAGTTTTTGTCTGCTAACATTCTTTCCTCCCTCGTCAGGAAACAGTCCTCCTCCAGTCCCACTATTCCACTTTAAACTGTTATGTAAGACAGAGTTGATGTTAAGAACAAGTTTAACTGAGATATGTGATATAACAATAAGCTTTTCATTTACCATTAAAATTGTCCTCCATGTGTCTGTCCTCTGTAAGAAACCCTCAAGACCAGACTAGCCCAGACATATTTGGTCCCATAATGTCTTTATTATGAGCCAGAAATGTCAAGCCAGTTCAGTGATCCCAGTCACATTTAACAAGAAATGCAAAAGGGCATCATAAACTGTCTGACTCGTTTTGGATTCTCAACCTTGTAAAGAAAATTGTACTTTTTTTTTTTTTTTTTACTTTTTTTATGTTCTCCTGTACCATCAGGAATAATACGCTGCTTATCTGAGTACAGGTCTTGGACAGTAAAGTGGAATTTTCCAGAGGACAAAGTATTCTGTCTCTGCTAAAGAAGAAAGCATCATTCAATGGGACTCGTGGTGGGTTCCTTCTGCATATCATGCACATATAGGGATTATGCTCATAAAACTAACCTCCTGCTTGTAAAAGCTTTGGTATGTCTCCGAGCCTTGGCCACTAGCTTTTTCTTGGAAATTATAGTGCTTTGTCACACTTGAGCGAAATTCTTCAGATTCTTCAGAAAGTCTGGAAAGATGGATTTTGCTGAGTGGGGTAATATAAATGTTTATTCAAGCCCTTCCTGCATAAAGATTCACTTCGCTTTGGCACCAGGAGGACCACTCACATCACCATGTCCCTCTGAGGAACACGTTACCCTGGAGTACAATAGCATTTCCTTTCTGAGTCACTTCAAAGATCAGCATCATATTTTGTTTCTGATTTATTTATCTTGCCTCACTATTTCAGAAAATAGATCCGAAGGCACTTCCAAGTCAGTAATAGATTTGATCCTAAACCTATGAACTGGTTGTCTATTGTTACTTTAAAGTGGTACTTTCAATGGACAACCTTTGGATAAACACATGGAAAGACACAGCAAAACGTATTCACACTGATTAAACTTTGACAAGTTTTGGTTTGTTACAACCAGGGTCCAAATTAACACTCGCTAGATGCCAAATGCGAGTAAATTTTCTGTTTGGCGAGTAAATTTCAGAGGGCTAGCTGACACAGGCGAGTAAATATTTGCACCAAATAAGTCGTGTTTTTCAGTCATTTGGGTGGGTGCTTCTTTCAGCTCATATGACAACAAACGTACACAGGCACTCGCACATGTGACGCGAGAACAACGGCAGCTACGTCATGTCCGCTTGCTAACAGCTAGCGTTTAGCTCAGGCTAATTATGTAGCGTATAAATATGTAAATAAAAATTGTTGGGAAATAAAAAGTAATTTTTGTACATATGTGCACTTCATGATGACTGGGATCGTCATGAAGATCTTCGAGAATATTCTCCTGAAATACATCAAGGAGCTCTGTTTTGCTTGTTCACATTTTGAAATCAATACCGAATAGAAGCAATTAAACTATTAAATCTGGACATTCTTTTTTTCGTTGTCATTACATCATTAGGTTTTTCAAAGTCTGACTGTTGCATGCAAAGCAAGCTTTTATCCAAATAAATGATGGAATAAACCTTCTTAATCCTACCCAGAATCACCTTGGTGCTAGAGCCTGTCCCAGCAATGAGGGGTGACAGGCGGGGGACACCCTGGCCAGGTCACCTGTCCATGGAATCAACTTCACAGAAATAAATCAGACAAACAGCCATGCACACATGCAGGTTCTGTCCTAAGGGCAATTTACTGCATCCATACTGGATACTGTGCTAACTATAGGAGCTGTACTCAACTAACACAACTCAGACATTATTCATTGTTAAAAAAGCCCATTCCCTCACACAGAGATAAACAATAAAGCTGTTTTTCTCATAGTAGTACATTTGCAAACCAAATTCAACAACATTTTCCCAGTGTTACAGCCCTAATGACTGGGTTACTATATGAGTTCTAATCATTTCCATTTCAAACTCTAAACGAATTATAGATTTTTGTTTGACCCAATGGCTCTCACATTTAGTTAAAAGTCCAGGTTTTAAGATAATAAAAGAAACTATGACCCTGATTAATCATTTTAAAACTCTTTCCTTCATCACTGTGAAATTACTGGAAAATCAAATAAAAACCAAACACATCTGTCAAGAAGATAAATATAAAAAAAAGCAAGTTGCATTGACACACCCTGAATCTAACACTATTTGAAGCACTTTTTGAATTACTTTATTTATTCAGTCCAATTGAGTTTACACCATCAGTTACAGTGAGTTAAATGAACCTGCAGCCAGCTGTCACAGTGGGATTTTCAAGACAATTCCTCTTTTGCATCCTTGGAAGCAGATTGTACGGATTTAAAAAATATCTCTGTGTACCGAGGTATTAGTCAGGAGAAGGGTTTATGAAGTGAAGACAGCCGTCAGTAATTGGAGAAAATAATGTAGTGCAGTGACAAATGCTAGCAGCTTTCAAATATTGGTGAAAAGAAAAGGAATGCATTACAGTCTGAAAGAACCAAATCAAAAACATTTTTGCAAGTGAAAAAGGTAATTTTATCACAGAATCAACACGGCAAGTCACCAAAAGCACTAAACCCACATGAAACATGGTGCTGACTACTTTTTATTCACATAGAACAGAGGCAGATCATCCGTGGTGGATGATGTCCTGAACGGTTTTAAATACCAGTTAATTTTTTAGCTACAAAGCAGGAGATGTTATATTTCAAGCTTATATTTCAATCCAAGCTTGCATATTAAGTTTTGGAAAGTCTTAGCCAGCGTTGGTAACTAAACCTGACAGAAAACATATAGTCACTGGAAGAGGCCTGTGGACTGAATAACTTGTTTTTAGAGTTTTGGTCAATAACTGCTGAAGTGGGCTTTGGTGGGCGGAGCTGCATGACATCAGCTGTGTCAAATCCAGCTACAACAGCATGATGAAGAACCAAGAACGTCGTTACTTTCCAGTTTATTTGTAAAAATGGAAGAAGCCTTTTTTTTAAACCATACAATGAGATCCATTAGCATGGAGCAGCTGATATGTCTATGAATGTTTTTGTATAGAGGTGCCGTGGTTCTTTTGTGCTGCCCTTCACCTGTTTCTCTTTAAAAAATAAAAATAGTCAGGACAGTTCTGGGCAAGAGCTAAATGCTTGTCCGGCAGGTGGTCGCTGCACAGGTGGTCACTGGAGTTTGGATTGTAATTCTCACGTTACAGCTTACATATCCAAGTCTGCCAAAGATTTTTTTTTTCTTTTGGGAAACTGAAAAATCAAACTCCAGTGTTATTTTCGGGGCAGTTTGAATAATTAACTGCAACGCACTGAACCTTTTGGGATTTGGGAACATTCAGTTTTTCTGGTAGTTTTTTCAGTCTTCCGCCACATCGCATCAGTGAGTTCAAGGGCTGGGCTGTCCTAAAGCTGATGATGGATCCACCTCACCACTCCTAGACTTAAAGAAAAGCTTTGCAGATCCTCCATTGATACTCTGGTATCAACACTGACCGGCTGTGCCATTCCTTCTTGTTGCTCCCTGGACTAACCTGCATGATCGAACTCTGTCTGCCCTCCACCGTGCCATCTAGTCAGTCTCCACTGAAGTTCCAGATTTCATGAGCTACTTGCAGTCCTTTCTAACCCCCACTGAGAACCCCTCCCTCCTGACAGAAGACCCCAACCACCCAAGTAAGCTTTGAACATTAACGACTCATAAAGGAGCTATGATAGGCTAACAAATGCCTCCAAGAAAAACTAAATGAAATATGGAGAGGTGGACAGATTTGGAAGATTTCTATTGTTCTGATGGCAGACCATAGACAGATACTTTTAAATAGTGTGTTTTTCAGGTAAGTATTTAGCCAATGAGCTAAATGAAGGGAAATATGATTGTTCACGATCACCCTCTAAGACCTCATCACCCACAAGTGGATCTCTCAGACGAAAACAGCTGTCAGTTCACAGACAGCTGGCTGTGCTATTGCAAGCAGAGCTTTTCACTAGCTTCATGCTTCCTCAGTAATTTCTGTGGCAAAGCAGTGTTGACAGCTTCAGTCTCCTCGAAAGGACTTGCAGACCCTTGGGGAACGCCTTTGAAGCTGTGATTAATAGGCACCCAGTAGCGTGAGGTTGGAAAGTAGCACTAACAGTTAGTGCCTTAATCAGTCAGGCCACCCAGTGTCCAGAGTTTAAGTAGACCCTGAATACAAAGCCAATACTGATATTTTATCCAGGGATCGTTTTTTTTTTTTTTTTAGCCAGACGGTGGAAAAAGTTCTGCACTGCAAGGAGAAGCTGTACTAATGAGCTCACAAGGTCTTTATCAAATTGAAACACACAGTAGCAGGAAACCTCTTTTGGTTATTAGGAAGTAGTCTACTATTCTAAAAAGTATACATGTTATACAGCCAAACCCAAGGGGAGTGATCAAGATTGTCCAGCTCAATGCAGACACTTAATCTGGTTTGCCCTGATATTCACAAGTGATGGAGTTTTATAGCAAACCAACTGATTAAAAACTGTGAGGTCAAAACCAGGTTTACCAGCTTTTCTGACATGTATAATAGCACTTCTCTACGTCCATGCACATAAGGAAGACTAAATCAGCTGTGACTCTTTTAATTGTCTTTTTACAACAAAAATCTGATTTAATCTATGATTTGCAGGGATATATAGCACTTTTGCTGCAAGAAAAAGACAATTAAACTGTTCAGAAGATGTCAGAAGAAGATATCCAAGTAGATCTGTGTAGAAGTACAGTTTATGTCTTCTTTTTTACTTCAATCGCCTGTTCAAAAATGATGATGTTTTAGTTACATGCTTGCAATAGCTTCCTGGATCTTATTCACATGAAGAGCGGGTTACCACTGGATTAGGATGGCTAATTGACATAAAATAATCACCCCAAATACTGCTGTTTCTTACAGGATTATAATAAGGTCCTCAGAGGAACATAAAAATGCAATTGATAAAGCATGCTGGGTCAAGGTAGCTAAATCACAGTGGCTTATTAGTGAGGTAATAATATACTTGGGGCCTGGGTGGAGCATAAAGGAATCTGGTAACTACCAGCGTATCCTCAATATGAGGCCGACGTATACTGGAGTGCTTTGGTTGTTGAGAATTTCAAGCAGGAGGGCAGACGTTAAATCCAAAGAGGAACCATCATGCTGACGTGGAATAAGGTTCTCCATGGTAGCATTGTGAGCCAGTCCAAGAAGGTAGGGGTGTATTTGAGAAACGTATAGCTGACGTATACAGGGTAGTGCCAGCACAGGGAATCGTCTATACTATAGGGTTTTTCCTGTATACTATAGACTCTATAGTATACAGGAAAAACGCTTTACCAGTACTACAGGCATTGTGAAACTAAAGCGTTTTCCAGACAGTGGGTTTTCCTTGAGGGGAGTGGTGGCCTATTGCTTAGAGCATTGTGCTAGTATCCTGGAGGTTCTGGGTTCAACCCCCAAAGCCACTCTGGGTCCCTGAGCAAGACCAATAACCCCAGATTGCTCCCCGGGCGACGCACCGTGGCAGCCCACTGCTCCCCAAGGGTAATGGGTTAAGATGCAGAGAACAAATTTAATTAGAATGCCTAATGCAATGACAATAAAGATGATTATTATTATTAAAAAAGATTTACTTAATTCACATCTAAGTCATGAAATGTCTAAGTCCGCCTCCCTCTGGAAGAGGGTATCAGTTCTAGAATTACTCCATAGCTATGACATCTATACATAGATAACTACTGGAAAACAATATGGCCATAACTTCACAATCATGTGTTAGATTCTGGACACCTACCAACAACTATGACGTGATGAAGGTGAAGCTAATATATAACACCGACTGCATAAGGAGACAGCCACCTAAGTCATTATAAAAACATAATAGCCAGGCGTCAGCAGCTCTGTGCCTGTAGATGTTATTCTTCTTCTCTGATGCAATGCAGAGCAAGTCAAATGTGGAAAGCTATGACACATGAAGTGAGGCCTGCAAGACTGAAAAAGAATATGCACAAAGCAAATTGATGTACAATGTGTGGTCGATTAGCCATGGGCACTTCGGGGCCTGATGCTGGCAGAGTGGATTTCCAGATGTGTCTTCAGGCCCTGACTTATGGTAGGGAGTCTGCACAGTGGGGGCAGGCTATGGCTGTCTGCTCGTATGATTGAAGAAGTTCAAATGTTGATTCAGTCTCAGTATGCAGAACATTTCTCTTTTCACCAAAGCGGGCGTCACTGACCCTTTGCTCTTACACAAGCCTGGAGAACTCCGCATTGTCTATTTGCTCTCCAAACTGACCTCATGAGGGAAAGCATATAGGTCCATAATGACTGTACTTCATAACTTCTTGACACACAGAGCTCGGCTTGACAACCTTAATTCATTTGTTGTGAAAACGCACGTAAAGGTAGGCCTATAAATCGTCTTTCTTCAGTGCATGAGGTGACGTAAAGCAAACAGAGGCCAAAGTTAGCTTAAATCGCTCTTTTATGTACAGTGTCTTCCCTCAGCGGCCAGAAATGCACACTTGGTTTACTCACCTGCAAGTGCTCCTCAACAGGTGCCTCTATGGTTTAAGGTTGGTGTAATGTGTGCCTTAGGATTATTTACTTTATTAACTTGCAGGTTTTGTGTGTGCAAACATTAGGTTTTTACCATGAGCATTATAAATTGTCCTTGCCTAGTGATTAACCTCACTGGTGCATTGGTTGGAAATCTAGAATGCTGATTTAAAAAAATATTACTACCTTAATGAACCTTTTTTTTAACATAATTTAATCCATTTGGGTTCTTTAGTAGTTTTAGACAGCTCATATCTGGAGTCCCTGAATAAACTGAAGTCCAAATAGTCTTGTTGGTCTACTGTCTGCTAAACTGCCTGGAAGACACGCTGCCATGTTTTGTGCAACTAGTTCATTGTATATTTTTGCGTGCAGGACTCTTGCAGCCAGCATTGCCTGCTACAAATGTCAACAGATATTTTGTATTGCTTATTGAGAAGAGTATAAAAAGAAAATGCTATTTTTGCTAAATTTGTACAAAAATATACACATTCAGTTGTATTTTTAAACTGATACTCCTGTATTGTTTTATTATCTGTTGTTTCATGTTTATTCATGTCTCATTTCTTCTCAAAAACTAATGTGAAGGAAAGAAAATAATTTCACTGCAGAATCTGCTAGCGGTAAGAGTAATTCTAGAGTCATTCTAAAATAATTATAATGCTTATCTGCACAAATATATTTTGTCTGCATTTTTTTTCTCCTTTGGCGTTGGATTAAAAAACAAGATGGTGCCATCTACCTCTGCTTCTTATACCCACAATGTGCCACCGCTGTCCCCTTTGAAATATTTGTGGCATAGTAAAAAAGCTCCCAATCTATGACTTTAACTAACAAAGATTCCACTACTGCCACCACCACAACTAGTTTACATACAGCTGCATCTCAAAAATTGTAATAATGCATAAAAGTGAGATGTTTTTCAGCAGTAATCTCAGAATGTAAAACTCATATATTATATAGAGTCATTACACAGGGAGTGATATGTTCCAAGCCTTTGTTTTATTGTAATTTTGATGATTACGGCTTACAGATATTGTAAACCCCAAACTCAGTGTCTCAGAAAATTAGAAGACTGTGCAAAATTTAATTATTGGAAACTCATGGTGTCACACCCTAATCAGCTCATCAACACCTGCAAAGTGTTTAAACGGTCTCTCACTCTGAGTCAGTAGGCTATACAATCAAGGTGAAGAGTGCTGAATACTAGACATGGGCAAAAAAAGCCTCTTTGCTCGTGCCAAGCCATTTCTGAACCAGAGACGACGTCAGAAGCTTAGAAGAAAAGGAACTGGACAGAAGTAGGAAGGAAACAAGGCCGGTATCTTTCAAAATCTAAAAATGGAAGTTAAAAATTAAATTTCATTAACATTTTATCAGAATAGCATGTTGCAAATTATTTGTACTTTTCTCAAAAATCAATGTTAAAGGTTTTATTGATTTTAAAGCATTGGAAATCACTTTATAAGTGCTGAGCAGACTTTGCATCATTAATGTTATTTTGATATTTTTCTTTGGAGCACAGAGTCACGCAGGCCGGAAGTCCTCCTTCCCAACATCACAATTTCCAACACAGAGTCTGTTCTATCACAAGGTCAGAATTGGTATCCCCATGTTTTCCACTCATATAGTATTTCAATTTAGATATTAAGATTATGATTCGTGATATTTGTCTTTTTAAGTCTTTCTGCGGCAACACAAAGCCTAGTCAAAGTCCAGAATAACACCTGATTGAAATGTTGTGGCGTGACCTTGATCATGTGTTCATGCTTGAAAACTCTATTGTCTACCTGAATTAAAATATTTTGTGCATAGTTTAGAAAACCGGTTTTTGTTTTTACTAAGTTAAAATTTTAATTTGTTTGATGATCTGAAACATAAGTGTTACAAAAAGCAGCAACAGGCTAAATTTGTTACAGGGCGAACACTTTTCATAGCACCGAATGAATGATGTTATTCTAATTAAATTGTTTTTCAATAACATTTTATAAAATATGGTCTTTATTTCTGTTTATTCCTTGGTTTGAATCCTTTGCCCTTTTCTGAGCCATTTGTATCCAAATGCATGTATGTTTGGTTCATTGTCTACTCTAAAAACTTTAGGTAAGAGTGTGTGTACCTCTGTGATAGGACCCATTTTATTTCATCTGGTTTGTCTGTAATTCATGACACCTTGCTTTCAGTTGTATAGAGATATGCTCTGCTTTAATTTAGACTGTTGACAGTAAACCATAAGGAATAAACCTGGAGAGTTTTCAGTTCCTTATAGTCAGGAAATGCATTGAAAAGTCATTTGAACATGACCATACCCTATAGATTGCCTCTGGACCTCAGTACATTCCTTTAAAGAAAAAATAAAGTATAATATTTTCTCCCCAGCACCAATGAATATATCAATATAACCATGGCTACTGAAGAGCCACAGGTAGTGGAAGATATTAGCTTTGAGAAAAGCAAACAAAAAAGTGCCTAAAACAAGTGTAGGTCTTTCTTTTATAATAGGAAGTGGTGTCAGACTAGCCACTATATTTCATACAGATGTGAAAAAAAATCCTATATTTAGTGATGAATTCCTTTTGTCCAGTGTGTCACTGACATATAGTTTTCCTGAATTTGAAGTATGTTGAGTAAAAGTGTTCATCTGATTAAAACATCCTACCTGCCTGTCACTTCTCCTAAAAGCTGGCCGTTCTGAATCCCTGGCTCCTCCTGACGTCAGCACTTTTGGAGAAGAATGCGCATGCATTCCAGAGAGGAGTTCTCCAGTTCGGGCTCCCCGTTCCGTCTATTTATCAGCCGAGACAGCAAGCAGAGCTCTCTGAAGACAGGCTGATTGATTGGGAGAAAACCTACAAGACCTGCAGAGTGTTTTCTTTTTATAATATTTTGGATAGAAACTAAATGGCTCAGTAGTGTATTTTCTGTGCAAGTTTATTTTTCAAAAGCCAATCGAGACTGGCTTGAACTGGTGGCCACATGACGAACAAAAAATATTTATGAGTTACATCTGCTGAACAAGAATCCCAGATACAAACATGCTTTAGTGGAGGATTGGTGTGGAATGTGAATTGTGTGCCTCGTGGATCTTATTCAAAATGACTCATTATGCAAAATCGTTACAGCAACCTTGTTTATGACACAGCTGTTTCGGAGGGAAAAGGCTTTTCCCACTGAAAATCCTTCATCTGTGTTTATATTGAATATGTTTGGTCTACCATGGCTTTGTTTGTACCTGATTATTCCTGCTGGACCTTATAGCATTGCATATGTTGCATCTCTTCAGCTCGCTCCATACCACATCATACTGGTACAAACCTTAACTGTGCTGATTACAGGACCCATAAATGTGCCTGTAAATACTTCTGAAAAAAAAAACAAAATTTGTCCGTTATCTCTGCAACCAGTAAACACATGTTGGTAGTTATGTCAAGCTAACTAATATGTCACAATATCAGGTCAATCAGTTTAAAAGGATAACTAGATTAATTTCTATTTGATAGGTAACCTCTTACTACTTACCGTATTTTTCGGACTATAAGGTGCACTGGATTATAAGGCACACCGTCAATTTACGTGACTGTCTTTGTCCACATATGGTAAATGGTAAATGGACTGAACTTATATAGCGCTTTCCCAGTCATGCTTACCACCCAAAGCGCTGTACATTATAGCCACATTCACCCAATACCTCTCACTAACGCGCACACATTCATACACCGAGAAACAGCTTGGTAGACAACATATAAAACGCACCGGATTATATGTCAAATTACATATTCTTCCCAAGTGTGTAATATCACTCTGCCCCTCCGGTAGGGTGACATAGATGTCCCTGATTTATAGGGACAGACCCAGTTTTGGATGACGTGTCCCCGGAAATGTTTCCAAATTAAATGTATCATCATGGAGTAAAAAAGTATAGAGCAACAAGTTGTATTTAACCGGTCTTGCCGTTGTCCCGACGTAGTAGAACGTTGCAAACTGCACATTCCCCGCGACGACGGCGTTTCAGTTCAGACAAAATAAACCCCCTGCCAGAGATTCTGTGCTTAAAAAAATCAGAGATGCCCCTAGTGTTCTTTAGAGGAATCAAATCTGGTCACCTTAAGGAGGAAATACACTGGCCGCATAACGTAAGTGGTGCGGCTTACGGGCGTGTTTTTAAAAGCGTAAATTTACACCAGACACTGCAAAGTACGCTCCACAGCTGTGTGATTCTGTAGAGAGAAGAACTTTCGTGATGGGTAAGTAATTAAAGAAAGACAAATTACCAGTAATATATGGGTAAGGTATTAAATTACCATCCTATGTTTTGATCACCTAAAAGTCCACCATATCTAGTAAGAAATTGCATATTTCAGTTTTTTAGCTTGTTAGCTTGTCACAACTACTTCATCCATGGCGCTTTAATTTTGACGACTCTAATTTTGGAATACTTCTGGAAGTGAACTTTGACACAGGATGTTGTTTTCCCCTTTATTCCCTGCCAGACAGGAGCGTATATGCATCTGAAATTAGAACTTAAATCTAATTTAGGCATTGCGTAGCGTAAATACAAACATTGTACACTTGTATTGTGCTTCCAGTGTACATTTTAATGATTAAAATGAAAAGCTAACCCAAACAAAGGACGTGTGGTTTATTATTGCTAGTGCATACTCCGCACAGGCATGAATGCACTTCTAGATTAGATATTAGTCAGGCAGTCTTGTAGACTGTGCATGGGTCTGATCAGGTGGTGACACAGTGTACCGTAATGCTGCGAATATCCATTGAGCGGAGCGGTGTTGCTGCTAACCAAAGTCGTAGTTACACATTTTAACAGATTTTTGAGCACATTGTACTACATAAAATAAGTTAGTAAGCACAACGATAATCATATAGGCGGCGCAGCCAATTACAAGGCACACCATCAATCTTTGAGAAAATTTAAGGATTATAAGTGTGCCTTATATTCCGAAGAATATGGAAAATGTATTGTAGTCATAAAAAAAACAGTTTGTGTTTTTCTTGTCAAGCAGGTTCCAAATTAAGCATAGTAGAGTAGTGTCATAGTAGTGTCATAGTATGGTAGAGTGGAAACAATTGTAATAAAACAAATTTTCCATTTTCAGGTATGTAGATTGTTTTATTGGATAATTGATTGTTCTGAACAACTCCCTGTGCTTTGTCATAAAATATGGCTTAATACTGTAAAATCACAAACTTACCAGACCAATAACAGTCCTAGAGGTGGGAGTTTACAATGTATCCCTTTTTATCCATAAGGCAGCAGTGCTTTTCTGTAACCATAACAGTCAAGATGGCAGCTACAACAGAGTGATGTTTTAATGGTGCCCGTTATTATGTCCTGAATGAGCCGGATATAGATTTAAAAACTCAACTGGCTGCTCTAAGAGCTAAATCAGAGTGTGTTTCTTGCTGGGCGAGCTAGAGGATGCTGTAGCTCCCCCTGGAAAAGTCATAGCACCCCCTTAGCACCCCCAAGAAATTTTTTTTCCCCATCTAAGTTAGTATTATTTAACATGTGATTGTTGTGATATGTTCCTCAGAAAACACACCCAATTTCAATATACAATCAACTATTATATATGGTGTTTAAAAAATTAAATAAACAGGAATTAAACTGTGGCAGTGGGTAGCGCTGTTGCCTTGCAGCAAGAAGGTTCTGGGTTCAAGTCCAACCCTGGGTCTTTCTGCATGGAGTTTGCATGTTCTCCCTGTGCATGCATTGGTTCTCTCCGGGTACTCCGGCTTCCTCCCACAGACCAAAAACATGACTGTTAGGTTAATGGGTTTCTCCAAGTTGTCCTTAGGTGTGAGTGTGTGCATGAATGGTTGTTTGTCCTGTTTGTCTCTGTGTGTTGCCCTGTGACAGACTGGCGACCTGTCCAGGGTGTAGCCTGGTGAACGCTGGAGATAGGCACTAGTACCCCATGAGGGACTAAGCGGGTAAGAAAATGGATGGATGGAATTAAACTTTACATGTGTTGACAAAAAATATTGCCTCAAGAGAAACCCTTTTTAGTGCACAATGCTTGCCGTACATTCAAATGGCATTAGGTGATTTGGATGAGAGGAAAAGCGGAGGGAAATGATCTTGTCCATAATGTTGTCCTAGATCTAAAAGGGCTGAAGAGGACCCGAACTGGATGACAAAAGCAGCTCTGAATAGTCCTTCACTACACACACAAAAAACTCCACAAGCCAGCCTTTGGACATCTAACGGGGATCCTGATTCTGCACAGACACCTATTGCTGTCGATTTAGCCATAGAATGAGAAGTCAACAATATGTCGGATAAAATGAGCAAAGACCAGACAGTTGGACAGAGGATCAGGTGCAGGATGCTGCTGATGAGGGGGCTGGAAGCACCAAACCAACAAATACCTGCTGGAGACTGTTTTAGGTAGCCTGATATCTTCATTCTGATGTAGACCAGTAGTTTTCACCATTATTTTAGATGAAGACTACTGTTTTCTAAAGAATTATTAATATTTAACATTTTAACTATGCAAAACCTGCTGTTGTATTACAATTATTATCAGTACTAAAACTGGTTACTTCTAAATTCCTGATGGAGTGGAATGTTCTCACAATAAGTCTCATGTTTTCTGCTTCTTTTGACTTTATCCATCTTCCATTGATGGAATCACAGAAGGATGATATTTTGGAAGCAGACCCCAATGAACAAAGAAATATTGATCTGGATGAAGGGGATCAACAGTGTGGCCATCCTTTTACTGCTGCTGAGAATGCTAACTTTATTAGCAGTGGAAAGCTAGAGGATCTGAGCAGAAGTCAAGATGGACCAAGAAGACCACTTCTGCAAAAATTTTCATCTCGCCTGTTTGGAGCAACAGTGAAGTTTGAACAAAGACTGACTTGATCAATAATTTCCACATACGCAGATACATCTGGGGGAACAGAATACAGTTAACAGTAGATATTGTATTGACAGCTTACAGTTTCTCCATGAAACCATAAAAAGTATTTTACCATTGTTTAGGGGTTATTAGGCTCGAGCAGCGAAGCGCTGCGAAGGCCTATTGTATCTGTCTTTCCGCCACTTGAGCAGCCTTTTTGGGGGCCTAAACATACATGAAAACTCACGAAACTTGGCAGAAAGTTGTCGCTCAATGAACATTTTCAGATATTAAAGGAGTTGAAAATGGGTGTGGCGAAACTGCTGTACAGCGCCCTCTAGAATACTTCAAAACATCAGCCTCAAGCCATGCTTTGTCCAAGGTTTATGAAATTAGATATACATATGTAACTGATGAGGACCTACAAAACACTCTCTTGGACCCATGGTCCAAACACCACAGGAAGACCATCATTTTGGATCAAAACCACCATTTTGTCTGTTCAAACACCAATTATTTGGTAAATTAAAAAAATTCACCAAAAATCATCCGTTTATCTTTATGAGCTCAGAATCTCATGATTTATTTCTTGGATAGATTAAAGCATATGGTACATTCTAATCAAAGCTTTTTTTTAATGTCTGTCACTGTAATTTTTTTAAAGTTTGTTAAAGGAACAAATCACTATATCTGCAACATGCATGTCTCAATCTTTTTGTAAATGGGCAAACATCTTCAGTTAACAGAGCCTAAAATACGTTGTCGGTTTGGTGAAAATCCATACCTGTTTGACTAAATTAGGTCACAATAAAGTTTTTGCCTATGTCACTATAAGCTCTAAATAAAATTCTCCACAATTTCTGCATCAAACTACATGGAAAAGATTTATCAGTTAGAACACGCATTCCAGATTACCTGTAAATATTTTCAGGATTTTAGGGCCAACGGTTGGATTTTTATAATTGTTTGAATTTCACAGAAATTACCCTATTCATTCTCTATGAAAAAATAAATACCACTTTCGCCCATTATTGGCGCTGTTTCACCCTTTTTCATTACAGTACTTTGAATGGCAGATAAATGAAGATATTCCGCCTACATATGTATCACAGTAAATAGAAAATGGGAAAATTATTTTAATATGTTTATTAATAAAATGACATATTAGTATGTAGTCTTTAAACAAGACAATGGTTGAGGGTTACACAAGAGTGATCTGGATTTTCTCACAAAGCAAATCATACACAGTCACTGACAAAAGGCTTCTCACTTATCCATTTTCTAGAAGCAACAGCTAAATTATATTATTCTGATACTAGGTCATCAAATCTATGTCAGTTGAATCTGTCAACTAGGTTGCTTGTAGGGATTTTTAAATTCCAGCAGAACCCGTATTCAGTGACACAGTACTGACACAGTATTAATACAGTTTGGCAATGTGTCGAAACGCTTCATGACACCTCATCTACCCATCACTAGTTATGACTATTGCAATGATGGTGATAGGTGGAATTGAGCGCCAATCCGGCGGTTTGCATGCAGGTCGTCAAGCAACGCTTCCGCGGTGCCGACATAGGCCGAGCAGCAGTGAGCAATTAAAGCTGCTAGCACCATTGGCGGCCCTCGCAGCTTTAATTGTTCATGTTATTTAGTATTGTTTACCTCTAAATATCAGCTATATAATTTTATGAAACATGTGATTACCACATGCACATACAGCATGCATACATACAGTAGCTCCAGCTTGTAAGTGCACTATACATGGTGAAGATATGTGGTATTCCTTTCTATTGTTTATTATGTACAATTTACTCATAATGCTGATGTCTCTACCATGTTATTTATTTTGAGAAGTTGCCCGTTTACTCTCATTGCTGTTCCTAAGTTTCTCTGCTGTTCACCCTCTCACCTATAACATGTTTATAACTGTCCATACCACAGAGATCTTTAATGACTCTTAAACTGCTTCATTGTTGTTTTATTGTTGTTTACTGTAGGGCTTTATTATCTTTTTGTTTCATTCAGTCTATTTCTTGGTCTGGAATCCAACAAAACAGTTTGCAATCACAAATTAACTTATCTATGTTTTTCTGTAATTTATATTGAATGCCTGGAATCTTTCACAGAGTATTAAAGCACTAATTCCCTGTTTCAATTTTTAGAGTTGTTCAAATTTAATGATTGGGGAAACCTTCAGTCAGTGTCTGAGAAAAGACTCAGCCATGTATGGAGTTTGCATTGCAACTCTCAGAGATTCTTCTTCTGATCTCAAGATGAAAAATTTCTGTCCTTGTTCCCCGAAACTCTAATGCAGGTCCTGGCTCCAACAGGCTGGCCACATGTGCTGGCTGACACCAGGACTACTGGAAAATGTCACAGGTGTCGCAGGCTTTTTACTGTCACTGCTGTCAGGTTTGGTTTTCCATGACTTCCCACAAATGCAATGGAAAGACTTTGTAATGAAAGAATGGAAAAACCTGCAGTAGACCCTTTTCTGTTGGTTGGTAGGTTGGAAATCGAAGCATGTCATTTAGGAAATCCCTTGTGCTCTCCAAACATTGGACCTTTTTTGTCTGATATGAATTTCAACCTTCTTTTAGTGCTGAAGGCAGCCATAGCAGACATTAGCTAATGAGGGAAAAAGTGAATGCATGCCTTCAATTTGTGCTGCACGTGCCTAACATCACAGACATGTAATCTTCAGAGTCTCTTTTCTGCACTTAACTGAACAGGTTGAATTGTTCTTAGCAGGGGTAGATAAACCCACCACAGAGCAAGATAAAATGTTAGTGTGAAAACAGCCCTCAGCTATGTTATATACGCTTGTGTTGGATAAATTCTCTGCAGAAACAATAAGATATCTAGGAAGATTACTAAGGAAGGTGAGATGGATGTCGGATTTCAGATTCCCTGTCAGACACAGATAGTGTCCTTAGCAACAGTCAAAAACAGTGCAGCACAACGATGATCTGGGTGCATAGCAGCCAACTGCTTCATCCCAGTTCTGTTGCAATAATAATTCATGCTTGGAAATAACTGAATAGCTCATCTGTGAGTCATTAGCTTTTGTATCCTACCCCCACCATCACTAAAAACTCTGCTCATCCCAGACAAATGAAACCAGGACCCCTCCAGTGAGTTAAGCAATTTCTGATCCTCTTTTAGAAACATGTCATGAAGCATTTTGTAACTACTGATCACTCATGGTCTATGATGTCATCCACATTTCTTCTATTCCATTGTTCTCCTGACAACATGATGGAATGACAATTTAATTACAAAGGCAACACTCCATGTCAGAGAATCCCAGTTCTTCATAGAGATGTGAAGTCTCATCCATGGCAGCTGATGTTCTTCACAGACTTCTCAACTGGTCCTTTCACTAAACAGTCCCATCACATAACAACAAAGAAGAACCTAAAGAGTGTATTTTAAGGCTGGTTCTCATGGCAGGATTTTAAAATAGCTGGCTGATTTTCAAAGCCTGAGAGACACCGCACATAACAATAAAATTCCTAGATAAAACATGTTTGGTCGTACAGTGTGTGTGTGTGTGTGTGTGTGTGTGTGTTCTCTCGGGGAATCCCTGACCGCACTTTCTGATTGGCTACACGCCACATTCAACAGGCTATGTGCTCATTTGACAATCCAACATGTTGAATATCCCCAATTTGAGGTCGGAGCAGTCCCGGCATTCCACCAAGCGGGCTCATAACACACCACACACGGCAGGATATTCTCTTAAGATTATATTAAGAGTCTCGCCGATAATGAGTGCCTCTCAGAAGAGGGAGATCGGGGCGAAAATCGGGCTAAAAATCCTTCTGCGTGAAACAGCCTTAAATTTGCTTGGCTTTTCTTAAATCACCGGTCTTCCCGGCTTTGAATGAAAACGGCAATAGAAAAGAGATAGAGCTCAGCGAGGTAAATATGACACACTATTATTAAGGGGAAGAAAAGTATACAGGGTTTCCAAAAGAAATTATAAATACGAATCTAAAAAGTGTTGTGTGTATTTACATTCAGCTCCCATCACTGTGACACCCCTAAATAAAACCCATTGCAACCAGTTGCCTTCAAAAGTTATACAATTACTAAATAGAATCTATCAGTGAGTAACTTAATCTTAGTATAAATGCAGCATTTCTGGAGAAGCCTCTGACCTTTATTGGAGAACATTAGAAAACATAACATCATGGAGACTGAGGCACAGGGCAGATAGGCTATTTCTATGTCACAGCTGCAAACTCAAACATAGTTGCAGAGCAAAACTGACAGGCCACCCATTGAGGAGAATAAATAAAGACACAATCAAGAGCCCTGTGTTACAAGAGGTTCTAAAGGAGCTGGGATCCACAGTTCAGTTAACAGAATTTGAAAAACCAGACAAGAAACAGTTGGGTACTCCACAAATCTGGCCCATCATGGCAGGGTGGTAAGAAGAAAGACATTGCTGGAAGGTAGGCCAAGCCAAATTTATTTATAAAGCTCTTTAAAACAGAAGGCATTGATCAAAGTGCTAAACAAAAAGAATAATTAAAATAAAGAAATAAAAGCATTACAATTTTAAATATGTAAAATAAAAATTAAATGTAGCAATAAATATTCCAGGTAAAAGTAGCAACATGAAATAAAGCATTGAAAAAAAGAAAGTAAAAATTGATTAACAACTTATACATGTTCAAAAGCCAAAGAGAAGAGGTGGATCTTAAAGGGAATATATCATGCATTATAATGCCTTCCTTTTCACATCGTTTTCAATCATTCAAGACATTCATTCAAACTTTGCATGCAGTAGTCATCCTCTTGTTTTAGGGGCATACAAACCTGAGTATCATCTGCATAACAATGTAAAGCAGTTTTATGCTTTCTAAAAATAAAGCAAAGAAAATAGCAGATGTCTGAGAACCAAGCCCTGCGGGACTCCACACAAACACTTGTGACAGAGGAGGATTTGAAATCATTTAGACAAAGTTCTATCAAGTCAGATATGATATGAACCATTTCAATGCTGCAACCTGATGCCAAGACATGTCACTATAGTACGTTTCTCAAATGTTTTCACATTTGCCCAGAGACAGCCCTGTTTCCTGTTCTAAATGTAGTAATTTGACATCATTTGAGAAATGTCCTTTTCCTCCTCGGCCTGATATCCGCAGAGAGTTTAAATAAACACAGTCAGGTGGCAAAAGGTCTGAAAAGATGCCAGACTCACAATGACCCAGGTCTCTGTCACACAGAAGAAGTCCAGTCCATTAGAAGAGAAGAAATCCTTCAGAATGAATGTTTTGTCAGTTTACAGAACTTGAAGGGACATATCCCAGAACTCTCAAAGTGAAGGTATGTTCTTTACCCTTGAGTCCAAGATATCGCCTAAGATAGAGCCATGAAAGCTTTACAATCCAGAGAGCCATGTTTACCCTCAGTCCAACTGAATCAAACTAATTTACCGCCACAAACCATCTATGACTTTTTGTAAAGAACACCTGTTATAATTTGGGAGATCTACTAAAGGAAATCTGTTGAGATTTTTAAAGAACCACAATTTTATATCTATAAGTTTTAAGATAAAACTTGAACAAAAAAGAATGAACACATTTTCTTATGTGGAATATTGACATTTGTGGAAAATTTTTTACATAAAAAAGCACATCTTACAACTAATGACAACAAGAATATACCTAAAAAAAAAGGTATGAAAAGCAGGCGGAGCCTATGTCTCACATGCTCTACCAGCTTTAATGTGAAAGCAAACTTGTTGGCAAACAAAAAAGACATTAGAAGCTAAAATGAGCAAAAGAGTGTTAGAAGGATTGAAACAGACCACAAGGAAACAAACTTGATTGGAATGATGGCATTATATTTATATGTATTTCATTAAAATCCGGTAGGATTCTTTTTATCAACTTTTCCTTACCATTACTGTTGCTTGATTGAAACCACTCTGTGTTGTGGGAGCTTTGAATAAAAGGGATTGTTTGGATTTATTTAGTATGATTTCGTAACCTATCCAAAGCGATGTCAGACAGTGTATGACCTGCTGTCATGAGAGGGCACAGCCTTCTCTGAAGAATCCAGGTGAACACGGCCATGTAATTTTATGGGCAGAAAGGGGCTAAGTCCTGAGCGGCTGTAGTTTGTGAAGACATGTTTTTTTTATTTTGTGTGCAAAAGCACCCATTTGGAAGGATAAGCTACAGACGTATGTCTTAGAAATCCCCTCCGTTACCTTTTTCATCCTAAAAATTAATGTCATCACAGTCAGTAAATCTTATTTGTATATTTTGAAACCAATTTGATAATCGCATTCCCACTCACTGCTGCGAGGAACATTGAATACAGATTCCTATTTTCTAAGACTCCTGCCTCCCTCCTCACCCCTGAGGTGAGGAGTGAAATGAACAGAAACTAAAGGGAAACATAAAAAGAATATGACACGGAATATAACTAAATTAACTAAGAACAGAATTATTTAATTCTTTCATTTTTGTTTTATTTTTATTTGGCACAATGTTTACCGTACAACTTGGGATGTGTAAAATCATTGTGTGAAAGTGTGTGAGACCAATTCAATAAGTTTTTTTTTATATAGAGCCAAAACACAACACGTCATCTTAAGGCCCTTTACACAGCCAAATTACACAGACAGATTGGTCAAAAAGAGCCTAGAGCCACAGTGGACAGTCGTCTGCATTGTTGATGGCTTTGCAGAAATCTCTCATACTGTCACAGCTAACAGAATGTCAGACCAGGTGTACCTACTATGAAGAAAAAAAGACAGAAAGAACATAAAGTTAAAAGTTGAAATAACAACTAACAATACAAATTTGAGAACAATAGGAGAACTCAGCAGAGTGAGAAAAATAGATCTCAGTGTCCTCCAGCAGCCTAAGCCTATAGCAGCATAACTATAGAGAAAGCTCGGGATAACCTTAAAACTGTTTGACTTGGTCAAAAGTTTTAGATATCCTTCGACAAGTTTCTGACAAAAGTTAGCAGGAACTTTAGCCCATTCCTCCTGACAGAACTGGTGTAATTGAAACAAGTTTGTAGGATGGCTTGCTCGCACACATCTTTTCAGCTCTGCCCATTCATTTTCAATAGGATTGAGATCAGGGCTTTGTGATGGCCACTCCAAAACATTGAATATGTTATCTTTAAGTCACTTTGTAACCAGTTTGACTGTATGCCTCGGGTCATTCTTTATTTTTAAGAACCAAGCTTCAACTTTTTTGCTGTCTTGAGATGTTGTTTTAGAACTTCCACATACAGGACTGTCTCAGAAAATTAGAATATTGTGATAAAGTTCTTTATTTTCTGTAATGCAATTAAAAAACATGAAATGTCATACATTCTGGATTCATTACAAATCAACTGAAATATTGCAAGCCTTTTATTGTTTTAATATCGCTGATTATGGCTTACAGCTGAAGAAAACTCAAAAATCCTATCTCAAAATATTAGAATATTTCCTCAGACCAAGTAAAAAAAAAATTATAATAGCAAAACAAAATCAAACATTTGAAAATGTCCATTAACGCACTCAGTACTTGGTTGGGAATGCTTTTGCACAGATTACTGCATCAATGCGGCGTGGCATGGAGGCAATCAGCCTGTGGCATTGCTGAGGTGTTATGGATGCCCAGGATGCTTCAGTAGCGGCCTTTAGCTCATTTGCATTGTTGGCTCTGGTGTCTTTCAGCTTCTTCTTCACAATACCCCACACATTCTCTATGGGGTTCAGGTCAGGGGAACTGGCAGGCCAATCAAGGACAGTAATGCCATGGTCAGTACACCAGTTACTGTGAGAATCTTATGTCGTCTCTTAACCACTACCATACTTATGATTTAGTTTACTGAACCAAGCTGAGTGTTTTTCAAGGCTCAGGAAACCCTTTACATGATTAAAATATAGGAAAATAAAACAGAATAAAAGCAAGTAGGGATAGTGTAGAAACAAAAAAGAACATTTGAAAACAGTAAAACATTTTAACTTGAACATTCAAAGGCCATTGTAAACAAATATGTTTTTAATCTCGATTTAAAGGAACTCAGGCTTTCCGCACCTTTACAGTTTTCTGGAAGTTTGTTCCAGAGAAGTGGAGCATAGGAACTAAATGCTGCTTCTCCGTGTTTAGTTCTGGTTCTAGGTATGCAGAGTAGGCTGGAGCCAGAAGACCTTAGTGGTCTGGAGGGTTTATACGCTGATAACAAGTCTGTGATGTATTTAGGTGCTAAGCCATTTAGGGATTTATAGACTAACAGAAGTATTTTAAAGTCTGTTCACTGAGATACAGGGAGCCAGTGTAAGGACTTTAGAACTGGGGTGATGTGCTCTACTTTCTTAGTCTTAGTGAGGACGCGGGCAGCAGCGTTCTGGATCAGCTGCAGCTGTCTGATCCACTTTTTAGGCATTACATTTTAATTGCATTACAGAAAATAATTATCACAATATTCTAATTTTCTGAGACAGTCCTGTAATGTTCTTTTGCTTTTGTTTTTGGGTTGGTCTGCTCTTTTCGGACCAAGGCACATTCATCTCTGGGACACAAAACCTGACTCCCTCCTGAGCAGTATGATGGCTGGACAGTCCCATGGTATACTTGCCCTATAATTGTTCGAAAAGATGAACATGACACCTTCAGGCATTTAGAAATTTCCCCCAAGGATGAAGCAGACTTGTGCAAGTCCACAATTCCGTCACTGATATCTTTGCTGATTTATTTTGACTTTCCCATTATGTTACACAAAGACGTAGAGTGTTTTAAGTGTGCCTTTAAAACATCCACAGGTGTGTCTTAAATCGACTGAAATGTTGTCAATAAACATATCAGAAGCTTCCAAAGACATGACATCATCATCTAGGCATTTCAAAATTGTTTAAAGGCATAGTGATCTTAGTGTATGTACACTTCTCAATATAAAAAAAGTAATTAATTATTTTGTTATTAATCTGGCATTTAGCAAATAAAAAATATTTTCGGTAATGCTTAACATAACATAGGAAAAGGTTATTCAGATTTAATGTCTGAAAGTGAGGAAAAAAGGTTGTGTCTTTTTATATAGTGTATGTAAACTTCTGGTTTCAACTATATACTGCCAGGTCACAGCACATGTCAGCTCATGGTACTTTACAAACTCAATTCAGTAAAATTGTACAGATTGGTTAAAAATGTATAAAACGCAGCCATTTTGGTGCCCTTGGAAAAACTATATATATAAAACACAACAGAATATAAATACAAGAGAAAAAAAGAGACTTGCTCAATAACACTGTGTATAATATGCATAATGTAATGCAATTACTACTCTGTTTAATGTCCTACATTAAACATTGGGCCCTATAAAGTGTAGAAATTGTTTTGGATTTGATCTGGTTCTCTGAGAACAAACAGTTCTTTATCTGTTAAATATGCATAGTGCAAGTTTTGAAATTAAATATTTATTCTCTTTCTCATACATCCCCTTATAATTGCCTGTTGTGTAAAAATTATTAATCCTCTATTTACTGCAGTTGCCTCTATACGTGCAATTAGTCAGTTCATGACAGAGTGATTCGGGCCAAATCCTGTGGGCCTGCATGTGGATGTGACGCACTGTGTGCTCTCGTTCACCTGGTTACTTTATTGAGTCCCTGCTGTAATAAATGCATTCGCGAGAGAACTCGGGCTAACTTCAATATTTATAGCTTTCTTACATCAGAAGACATCACGCCTCTAAATAAAAGATCTGTGCAGTCGCCACGGTAGCTGCTTTTCCTCTTCGCCCATGCACATGCACAACAGTGTCATTGCAACTTGTGGGGGCAGACATCTGCAAAAATCTTAGAACTTACGCTATGCTCCTTTAAAACAAATTGCCAGTCAGCAGGATCTTATGGTGCAGCTTTTACCTCACTGTCATGCTGAGGTAGGGGAGACATTTCTAGTTGTTATAGCATCAGAAGCAGCTGATGTAGAGAGGAAAGAAGGTAGAGGTGTCTGCAAGTGTTTTGAAGATGCAGGTCTTATTTTTCAGAAGCTCATCTAAAAAGAGATTAACAGGAAAAAATATTTCTGATATAAGCCACATAAAGCTTGCCTTGTATCACCCTAAACACAAAGATCAAGAGTAAACAAAGATAAATTGTAACAACTCAATTTGCATTTAAATTTTAAAATGTAACACTTTTCATGAACTACAACAAGTACGGCTTGGCAATATATTGATATTGTGATTGAAGCCTAGATTTAGTCTTGTCATGTAATGTTCTGATGAACACAACCACACACTAAGCTTAGTTTCTGGAGGTTTATTCAAAGTTGATGAGTAGTGGAGGATGAAAACCAACAGTCTGTACCAGACTGGAGCAGGTGGATGGTGATGGCTAGAGCAGGTGGGCCAGAGAGAGCTGGAGGACCGTGGGTGCCGCGCTGCAGAGCCAGGAAGCCTCCAGTACTGGTGGGAGAGCACTGGAGGGAGAGCTGGCAGCACAGCAGAGAGAGTTCTTGGAGCGCTTGAGTTGAGGAAGTAGTCGTCTGGCAATCTGAGGGTTGTGGGTTTGATTCCAGCTTAAGGCACTTAACCCCAAGTTGCCTACCGAGCTGTGTCTCGGTGTATGAATGCGTGCGCATTAGTGAGAGCGACTGGGTGAATGCGGCTATAGTGTACAGTGCTTTGGGTGGTCAGCATGACTGGAAAAGCACTATATAAGTTCGGTCCATTTACCATTTAAGAGCCGGCAGCACAGCAGAGAGAGCTCCCGGCAGGCGGGCAGGCAGACGAGCGAACCTCTGTCAGGCAGACATGGGAAGTGCTGACTGGCAGACATGGTGAACACAGGCAGGACGAGGTATGAGTGAAGACGATCCGGCAGGGGAGAGCAGACTGAAGGGAGCTTAAGTAGGGAGGATGGCAGGTGAACTGAGTCCAGGCTTGATTAGAGCATGACAGGCGTAGGTGATTAGGCATGGAGTGGAACTGGACTGCATGGGAGCTGGAAAGTGCCGGAACTGTCCAGGGTGAGACAGGTAAAAACTGAACCATGACATCATACCCCCTCCCCCTCGTCAAGGTCGGTTTCTAGACGACCACAAAAAAAAAACAAGTCCAAAAATCAAAACAACCCACCCAGGGTGGGCGGAGGGATGCTCAGGATAGGGGGCTAGAGTCCAACAAAAAACATCCCACCTAGGGCGAACGAACGGAGGTTTGGAGTGGTAGGCCAGAGTTGCTGGAGGTCTCAGACGACGACTGGGGAACCCTGGAGACTCGAGAATGCTGGAGACGACGGCTTGTGAGCGACGCGTGGAGAGCTCGAGCGACGGATTGAGAGCGACGGCTTGAGACCGACGGCTTGAGAGCGACGGCTGGAGAGCTCGAGCGCCAGCTTGAGAGCGAAGGAGAGGTTGAGCGTCGGCTTGAGAGCATCGGCTTGAGAATATCGGCTTGAGAGCGACGGCGGCTTGAGACAAGGAGGAGGCTCGGCCGACGACTGACGACCAGGAAGAGGCTCAGCCAACGACTGACGACCAGGAATAGGCTCGGCCGACGACTGATGATCACGAAGAGGCTGAAGAACCCAATGGCAGAGCAGCAGAGTCTGAGACGGGCGTTGCGGAGGGCGACCCCTGCGGCGGGGCAGCTGATTCAGAAGCGGGTGTCGCAGTGGGCGACCCCGGCGGACAGAGGAGGATGACCCTGTCGCCGGAAGATGACCCTCGAAGGCCAGCCACGGAGAATGAACTTTGGAGGTGGGTCTCTCTGGACCACGTCGCTGGACTGGGAAGCGATGGAGGAATGTGGTTCCTCCTGGACTACCTCCTCACTGGACTTGAGAGCGATGGGCCTGAGAACTTTCTCCAGTTCCTCTAGAAGGGTCCACTGGTCAACTTTTAGATCCAGGTAGTACTCTCTTGGTGATGTCACTTCTGGATCTAAAGGGGTTGCAGTCACTGGCCACCTCTGCTCCAGAAGGCGGCTCACCATGTAATACATGCTTTTCCATCATACAGGTACATCTTGAATCAGTTTATGTTCCGCTGTCCCCCTTTGCTTTAGTCTTTCTTTAAACTTGCTGCTGGCCACCTCACTCTTCCTAAAGTGCTCTACAAGTCACCTTGCAGCCCCAAGGGTCTTCTTTATATGAGGATCCTTTTTCAGTGAACGGTTGTTGACTATCAACTGCAAGGTATGGCCAGCACATCTGTGTGAAGCAACTCCATACTTCTCTCCATACTTCTCTTACGGGATTTGGAGCAATATCATTTGCAGCAATATCATGTAACACAACGAGGACATCAGTGAGAGAGAAACCAAACTTCTGTTGCTTTTTCAATCCACCCAGCAATATTTTCTGCTGTGTGACTCTCCTCAAGTGGCATTATAGCTAAATTGTATGAGGTGAGCCCCCAGTCTTTATTAATAAAGTGACAGGTAACTCCCAAGTAGGCTTCAGTTGCTATACCGGTCTAGGCATCTGTGGTGAGTGTGATTTTTGATGCAACATTTTTCTGTTTTTTTCCTACACTGACTAGTTTCCTCATATTTCTTCACCATTGAATCTGTAAAAAAGCTTCTTGAGGGAAGTGTATACGCTGGGTGAAAAGTAGTTATCATTTCACAAAAGCCTTGGCCTTCCACAATGGCAAGGGGTCTCATATCCTTAATGATCATCTGCTGGAGAGCTCAACTGCCATTTTGGGTGTACATTGACTTGAAGACTTGTGAATGAAATGCTCCATACTGCTTTACCTGAGAAAGAGAAATATAAACACCAATGGCGAGCTGGGTAATCAGGAGGACCGGGCCATCTCCCGATGGGCCTGTTCATCTGTGGGCCAGTATGGGGGGATCATTTACTCACACATTATTTGTTTTCTAAAGGTAAGACAACAATTAAGTTAGACTTTTGTTCTGTATTCACTTTAAATGCCGAGATGATCCCTTAGATTTACTTTATATTGCAGGTTATACCACTGATTAACCCTCTGCTCACGTGAGTTGGTTGAGTCCAATTCAGCCTAGCTAATGCTCGCACTCCTGGAAGACAGGAAATGGAAGGAGTCGCTCGATTAGAAGCCAGAGTTAAGAATGGACAGAAAAGGACCAGGAGGGGCTGAAAAGGCCAGAATAAAGAAGAGAAAAGTCTTGGAAGGATATGCTGCAAAGGCATATCCTTTCCAGGCAACAGACAGAAGTGACAAATGGTAAAAGACAAATGCTGGTGGTAGAGGTTGTTGAGGCTAATACGCTAATATCAGACTACGCTCTGAATTTGCAAAGTGATATTTATGTAATTCACCGCTGTATTTTAAGAAATAACTGTATAATATGAAAAAACAAAAAAACTACTAACAACCTACTAATAATTTATTTGCAGGGTTGGAACTTCTAGTACATGTTTTAGGAATCAAAATGTTTTATTAAACAAAGTAATTAATCAACCAACTAACCTATCAATTGCATGATTTTTGTAGCAAGTTAGCAGTATTAAACTCCAAATGAAATCAGACCTGCTAGTGCCACCACCGCAGATGAAACAGACATTAAGGAGGGTTCAAGTACTTCTGAAAGTGGTAGGTGAAATTGTGTGCACAAGTTACCTGCATACAGTTTAAATGTACATGCATCAGTAATTATTCATGTTGCGATTCATTGTATAGATGCCTGCTAACCAGCTAATCGATTAATTATTGCATGATTGCTGTAGCATCTGAGCAGCAGCATCAAAGTCCTATTGAATCAGGCCTACAGTGGAAATAGAAGTTAGGGCGGGAACAAGCACTTCTGAGACTGGTAGGTAAACCTGTGTTCTCAACTGAAGGCTGTGTGTTCACCAATGCAATTCTATAGTTCAGTGTATGCTGCATGCATATAGATGCATTTGTCTATATGCAACATGCATATTAAGTTGGTAATATACGTAGTGTTTCTCATTGCTTGTAAATTTGACAGGCGAATCAGGTGCTGAGAGAGGGGAGACTGGACAAGAAACAGGATCCAGAGAGTTCATAAACGTTCATCAGGTTGAAGAAGAGGCTGATGTTCATGAGACTGATCCCTTTGATTACTTTGCCAGTCCTCACTCGAAGGAGTTTGTCTTGTTTTCCAATTTCCACGCTCAGCAGCCAACTAATGAGCCCCTACAAGCGAAGGTTTTTCACAACTAACATGGTACAAACTGAAAATGGCTAACATACTCAAAGAAGACAAAATCACTGTCTTGCTCTCTATTTGAATTCATGGCGCCCCTGGCATTTGCCTATATTATAAAGTCAGAGCTGGGATCTGATCAAAGGAAACTCAGCAGACTGCATGGAGTCATTGACCTGCAGCATTCACTCCTCCTGAAAGAGTGTGCAGCCACAGTGGTCAGTCGCCTGCATTTTCTTGTTGACTTTGCAGGACTCCCTCATACTGAGCATGCATGTAGCAACAGTGGAGAGGAAAATTACCCATTAACAGATGGAGATTTTCCTGCGTAGGTCATTAACATTCTAACGAGGATCTTGGACCACGGGCAGACCGCATTAACATTAATGGAACATGATGTCAGAAAACAGAGTAGTAGCCCATAAAAAGCTCTTCATAAAAGTCAGCTCTGCTCTGAAATAGGAGGTAATACAAAGCAGACTGGGGGTGAGCACCAGCTGTGAGTATGGAGAGTTGCAGATAAGTTTAATATCTGTTTTAGATTTTATTTTGTCTGCACCGCAATGCAGGTTTGAAATTGATAAACTCAATGTATCATAATGAAAACAAATCTCTGTATTTTGCCGTTGTCTACGTTCTTCCTGTTCTAAGCCACACTTATACAGCTTGCCAGCTTCATCTTCACATCTGCAGCTTGAGCGTAGCTATTTAAGTCATTTTTGTTTTCTTTTGTTGTTTTCTAGGCAAGCACCAATATCCAGTTGCTCTTCCAGCTTTGTACACGTACCGTTACCTATACATAGTTTTTACATAATGTCAGAGCTACTGAGCAACAGGAAGGACAAATTGATTGTGTTAACGTTTAGCTGAGCCCAAGACCTGGAGGGTTGTGGGCCTTTTGGATGCACTAAGCAAAATGGAGCCACACTATGTGTCTGCTTTGACATAATTCTTTTGTAAAAAAGAAAATCTAGAGAGGAAAATGCTATGATGGGAAGATGTGCCTGCAGCGTGGCCTAGCTGCAATTTCATCAACCAGAATTTTCTAATATCTCTAAAAAGTTTGTGAGAGTATGTTCACCAGTGTTGGCCAGTGAGCGGGTCAGCTTCCCCCACGCTGGGTCACAGCGACCTCACTTGTGAACTTATTAGAGATATTTCAGACCGAACTAGGGATATAGAGGCTGGAGTTGCTCAACCATTGTATGGCAAATAAATTGCAACAGGTTATTAAAGTCATCTCTGCACTTTCCAGCAAACATATTGACCTCAGAGTCAATATTCAACCAGGAAGAAGTTGTCTTGTCTTGCTCAGTGTGAAGCAGCCAATCAGGCATCAGGGCCTAGCTAATCTTCCCCCCTCCCCCCACACTGAGTTTGACGGGTGAAGGTGACCGTTTAAATGATTTCATGATGAGTCTGCTGCACAACGCCATGGAATTAATACAGAGAGAAATAGTGAAATATATATTCAAATGATAGTATTTAACAAAAAATACATTTAATTATTTTATGTCATAATTTAAAAGGCATATGTAATTATTTAATGGCACATTTGAATATCTAATTTTATATTTCATAATTTAATTGTGCACTTAATTATTCAATGGAGCATTTAATGGCTCATTTATTTATTTTACTTAACACTTCCTTATATCATTTTACATTTCATTATTTCATGGTATATTTATTTATTTCATGGTATAATTACAATATATTATTTCATGACATATTTATTTATTTAATATTGTCCCCTTTAACCCTCCATATAAACTCCTGCACACCAGTACTATGTGTCTCTGACAATCACATGTCACAAAATGTCAACATAATAAAAGATATAAAGAGAAATATTTCATCATTTTGATTTGATAAAAATATTTACATTTCTCATACCTGACAAGAAATGAGAAAATAATGTTTTTCTAAACAAAATTTAGCTTCTTATAAAACAACGAGAGATCACCATGTCTATTTTTACTGTAAACTTTAAAAGAAAACAGAAATACTCCCAGCGTAGTGATTTTCCATTGCTGAGACTTTAAACTGAGTAGACGCTAAAAACAGATCTGAACTCTGGCAGAGCTAATGCCAAAGTTTTCGCTTGCCTGCAGAATTCTTTTGCCCATTCTCATGAAGAGAAGATCTGGTAAATGCTTGGTGACACTTTTGCAAATGAACACGCAGTCATCAAAGCAGAACTTCAGTTCCAGTTCGTCATTTCAGAGCTGAATTTATGCAGGCTGCGTGAATAGTAACTGACACATATGATGTAACACAGCTATAAGATTCACTGTAATGCTGATGCCTTTGACCATGTACACTCCGACTATGTGGACCATGAAATGAAGAAGCTGTCAGGGAGACAGAGCATAGGGTTGAGACACCATATGGTAACACTCTGAGAGACTACACTGCATAGTTCTGAGCCAGACAGCTAGAAAAGATCCTGTTAGGCACCCACATAAAAAAACGTGTGTTTTTTTTCTCTGAAGTCGATGCCACAGCTCAGAAAATCTGATTTGATTTTAAACTGTAGTTGCACAAAGCAAAATAGATGATGTAGAAGCAGAGTTTCACACCAAGAAAGCAGCCATCAAGCCCAAAGCCCTTCCCAATAAATCCAGCATACATAAGTGCATAAGGATGCCATTTGACAGCCTCATAAAGCAAGTCTGGCTCTTTGATACAAGAACATTGCTCTGATGTTACAAAGAAGCCTGACAGACAGGGTAATCGAAACGTCAACACTAGTTACTAACAATGAACAGCAATCTGTCTTCAGTGTTTCTTCATTGGTGTCTGAATCTTTGCAATATTGTCAAAGAAGTGATACAATTGGTGTTAACGTTTCATCAAATGAAACAAAAACGATTGAAACAGTACACCAAAAAATGTAAAGTATTTCCGTCCGTCCGTCCGTCCGTCCGTCCGTCTTCTTCCGCTTATCCGGGGTCGGGTAGCGGGGGTAGCAGCTTCAGTAGGGAGGTCCCAGACGTCCCTCTCCCCAGCCACTTGGGCTGGGGAGAGGGACCTTGGGATTCCTCCTCAGGAGGAATCCCAAGGCGTTCCCAGGCCAGCCGGGAGACATAGTCCCTCCAGCGTGCCCTGGGTCTCCCTCTGGGCCTCCTCCCGGTGGGACGTGCCCGGAACACCTCACCAGGGAGGCGTCCACGAGGCATCCTTACTAGATGCCCGAGCCACCTCAACTGGCTCCTCTCGACGTGGAGGAGCAGCGGCTCTACTCTGAGTCCTCCCTGGATGACTGAGCTCCTCACCCTATCTCTAAGGGAGAGCCCAGACACACTACGGAGAAAACTCATTTCAGCCGCTTGTATCCAGGATCTCGTTCTTTCTGTCACGACCCAAAGCTCATGACCATAGATGAGGGTAGGAACGTAGATCGACCGGTAAATCGAGAGCTTCGCCTTTTGGCTCAGCTCTCTCTTCACCACAACGGATCGGTACAGCGCCCGCTTCACAGCAGACGCTGCACCAATCTGCCTGTCGATCTCCCGCTCCATCTTCCCCTCATTCGTGAACAAGACCCCAAGATACTTGAACTCCTCCACTAGGGGCAGCACATCCTCTCCAACCCGGAGAAGGCACTCTACCCTTTTCCGGTTCAAGACCATGGTCTCGGATTTGGAGGCACTGATTTTCATCCCGGCCGCTTCGCACTTGGCTGCGAACCGCTCCAGTGAGAGCTGTGGATCACGCCCTGATGAAGCCAATAGGACCACGTCATCCGCGAATAGCAGAGACGCAATCCTAAGGCCACCAAAACGGATCCCCTCAACACCTTGGCTGCGCCTAGAAATTCTGTCCATAAAAGTAATGAACAGAATCGGTGACAAAGGGCAACCTTGGCGGAGTCCAACTCTCACCGGAAACGAGTCCGACTTACAGCCGGCAATGTGGACCAGACTCTGACACCGGTCATACAGAGACCTGACAGCCCTTCTTAGAGGGCCCGGTACTCCATACTCCCGGAGTTCCCCCCACATGATCCATTGGGGGACATGGTCGAATGCCTTCTCCAGATCCACAAAGCACATGTAGACTGGTTGGGCAAACTCCCATGCCCCCTCAATAATCCTGCTGAGGGTATAGAGCTGGTCCAGTGTTCCACGGCCACAAAGTAAATTTAATTTAATTTAAATGTAAAGTATTTAAATAAAAAATATAAAAACCATAGACGTGGTGCCGGGGTATTGTTAAAATAAGGCAGATATGGGACTACAGGTCAACATGGCTTGGTATAACCTGAGGGGTACCACACGGCTCAGTTTTGGGCAGTTTGAACAAGGCCACCTTTACCCCCAGATCCTCTGTGCTCGCTCCTCTCCGGTCACCTCAGACTGAGGGAGCAACTATGTTGTCATGTTAATTAATGAGAACGGCTGGACATCCTTTGTGACTACGCCGAACGTCACCATCGCCGGACCCGCTCTCAGCCATTGTCAAATTACGGAACAACTCCAATTTTCTGTTGCATTCCAGTCTGCCGTGCTCCAGCCACGTCAAGTTCCACAATTCTAATCGCAGCAAACAGGAAAAAGATTGTCAACAACATCCATTATGTCAAAGTTAAATACTGTAACAGAGATCGTTAACCACATATTAAATACATTTTAATTATTTTTTTTTTTATATTTACATGAAAGTTGACTGTTTTATTCCTCTTTCTACACCAGTAAGGAACCAGTTGTCATGTTTTCATTTCAACATTTGATTTGAAACGTGGTAATCCTCTCCAAATAGATTTGCATTCTGATTGTAGGTATGATAATCGCTCTCCACACTTTCGGTGCAGAGCTAGACAGAGTAACCGCGGATGTAGTAGACTTTGCTTTTCACTCACTCACGGAGGCGGTGTGGAACGGAGCGGACACGTACAGGAGTGGAGGATGTGGACTTACAGTGGAAATGAAAACTGAGGCAGAGTATGGTGGAAGCAATAAGTGTTTATTTGTCCACATTTGGCAAAACCTAATGGACAATTAATGGCATGCCAAGCCTTCCAACAGTAACAAAAATCTACCTTAGTCTAATGACAAAAGGCAGCCTTGAATGGTCTCACCTAAAAGAGTGCTAAACCATTGCTTACTTACTGTTTATTGTTTAATATTTTGATCTTTCACCTTGACAATGTTAAGAAAACACCAAAATCTGTTGGTACAAAAATCCCCCACACTCTCTGGCCTCTCTCAGAACCTCTAAATAGTGTCTAGACCTCTAGGGAAGGGAGGCAAGAACTGTGGGACTTGATCCAAAGTTTGCCTCACAGAGTTAAAATTTAGAGCGGTGGGATCCTTGACTCAGCCATGGCGTGGGCAACAAGAATATGTTAATAGTGCAAAAGACTTTTTATAGGTTGGATTTTACATACTGCGCTGAGAGATCTTTGGTCAAAAGAGCAGGGAGTCCCAGCTGCAGACTGCTCCCAGCAGGGAGAACAGCCCGATGCTATACCCCCCCCTCATGCCTTCTACCACACGTAGTGGATGGATCAGCAGCTGGGAACACATGTTTGAACCTAACACTGTTCAGAGACAAAACCTTACTGCTTTCAGTGAGTTAAAGTGAGAGAAAGCCTTGGTAAATCCACGGATCTGATACCGCACGTCTGCGTATAGAAAGCTGAAGTCTACTTTTTCTTTTCTTTTCTTTTCTTTTTTCCTTCAGGCGTGGTTCAGGGTTTGTATATAGTAAAATATTTCAGTTTGACCCACTCCATTCATGGTGGTTCTTAATATTATTGTCATCCCTTATCAGTTTTTCTGAACCTTCTCTGAGAAAGTTGTTCCAGTTCTCCTTGTCTCTCAGCCAATCACTGAAAAGCAGTGATCACATCAAAACTCTGCTCAAGCCTACTGGGTTGACCCTGCTGTTGAGTAGGGTCGCTGGCCCTGAAAAAAATTGTGCAGAGCCGAGTGGTGCGCTGCTAAACCGAGGTGGTGGAACAGCAGCTATATATATACACTACTGCTTCAGCTGGATGTCTGGTGTTACCTCTTTACCTCTTCACCTGACATTTAAATGCTGAAAATATTTTCCAAATCAATTAGTAGAGTCATGTATTAACCCCTTTCCCTTTTCTTTTAATGGAGAAAATGTAAAAGATAAGTACTGATAATATTAGTAAGTGACAGTTACAGTCTATGCAAAACTCCACATTTATGATCTTTATGACAGAAAGTAGTTTAAATTCAAACTGCAATCACACAGATGGAAAATACCTATAGGTTTAATACCTGGGATGTAGAATGTTTGTTTCAATCAATGGCAGCAATAAATGGATTACAGAATTTGCTTGTGTAAAATCAAATGACATTTCTACAGTATCTGTTACCAACCAAAAGCAGTCGCTTAGCAAATCTAAGAAAACTGGCATCCGTGTATAAGAGCACAGAGATTTTGAATTATTTCCAGGTGCTAATCTTTGCAAAGCTTTGAAAACAAAACTGTAATTTTTAAATGAAATCTATATTTAACTGGAAGCCAGAGATGTGGGGCTGGAGAAATATCTCTTTTTGAGGTGCCAGTCAGAAGTCTGGCTGCAGAACGCTGTACCAGCTGCAGACGAGACAGACTGGCTGGCTGATGCACTGAGTTGGTCAAAAGGGTACAAACATTCTCAGAGTTTAAATCATAGATAGATAGATAGATAGATAGATAGATAGATAGATAGATAGATAGATAGATAGATAGATAGATAGATAGATAGATAGATAGATAGATAGATAGATAGATAGATAGATAGATAGATAGATAGATAGATAGATAGATAGATAGATAGATAGATAGATAGATAGATAGAAAGAAAGAAAACCCATTAAGGGGTAGTTCTGTGGGCATGTCGAACCTTGAGGTGGATGGGCTACAGCAGCAGAAGTGCCACTCCTGTAAGCTAAGAACAGGAAACTGAGGCTACAGTTCGCACAGGCTCACCAAAATTGGACAATAGAAAATTGGAAAAACGTTGCCTGGTCTGATGCGTCTCGATTTCCGCTGCGACAGTCGGGTGGTGGGGTCAGAATTTGGCGTCAACAACATGAAAGCATGGATCCATCCTGCCTTATATCAACGGTTCAGCCTGGTGGTGGTGGTGTAATGGTGTGGGGGATATTTTCTTGGCACACTTTAGAGCCCCTTAGTACCAATTCAGCATCGCATCAATGCCACAGCCTACTGAGTATTGTTGCTGACCATGTCCATCCCTTTATGACCACAGTGTATCTATCTTCTGATGGCTGTTTCCAGCAGGATAACGCATCATGTCTTAAAGCACAAATCGTTTCAGACTGCTTTCTAGAACATGAGCTCACTGTACTGAAATGGCCTCCACAGTCACTAGATCTCAATCCAATAGGTGTGGAGGAACGAGAGATTCGCATCATGGATGTGGAGTCGACGTATCTGCAGTATCTGCGTGATGCTACCATGTCAGAATGGACCAAACTCTCTGAGGAATGTTTCCACTACCTTGTTCAATCTATGCCACGAAGGATTAAGGCAGTTCTGAAGGCAAAAGGGGGTCCAACCTAGTACTAGCAAGGTGTACCTAATAAAGTGGCCAATGGGTGTAGATATGTATGTATATATTCTTCTTTTTTTTTCTTTTTTTTAGGGGTCGCCACAAAATTTACTTGTATCCATGAAATCTTATCTTTTGCTTCTTATTCTCTCTCAACAAATACCTTAATGTCTTCTTTAACAGCATCCATAAATACTCTCCTTGGTCTTCCTATCCTAAATAAATGCTCAGTGGATAAATAAATAAGCTAACAATGAATTGTACAACAAATGCAGCAAATAATTAAATGTATTTAAATTACATATTTAGACAAAAATGTATATACAGTATATCGCTTCACCTTTGGAATGATTATCTTTTTCATCATCCATTATAATGTTCAACCTTATTTATTAATTACTTATTCTTTTAAATATATTTATTTATATATGTATATTGTGATTTTTTTTGACTGTTTTATTCCTCTTGTGTTTTTACCTTATGTATTTATTCAATGCTATTTATTTCTGCCTGTCCTTTTTAGATTTCTGTATGTATTTATGCCTCATTATGGAAATAAGGACAGGGTGGGTCTTAAGGGGATAACTTCTGCCTGCTGGTTGGTTAGACTAGATAGCTGAATCTATCTTTTCGCTCTAAGCAGACAGAACCTCTAGAGATGTGCAACAATCTGAGCAAATAATATAGTGAGTGTTAATGTTTCCATTAATCAAGTATAAACAGATGTGATAATCCTCTGATTAACCACACAGTATGGTCAATCATAGGGTACGATACCACAGAGAACAAAAAGTGTAATTTTCTGTTGTAACCCACTAACTGACCATGAGGTAACAACATTTTCAGTTTTAACAAAAGTTAAAGATATCTATTTCCCCAACTATTCAATAAGATTGTATTTATATAGTGCCAATTCACAACACAACCCGCTCTTCCTTTCAGTGATTCCTGAGTGTGCTTCTGGCTGTTTCCAGTCTCACACCAGAGTATTTATTTTTAATAAATTATTTGAAACTGCGCCTGTTGCCTGGCTGAATTATCGGGTTCTCTGTATCATTCATTACAGCTCTTTGATTATTATTGCAGCCCACATACAGACATAAACTAATGCTAAATTAGCTCTGGAACAGCTCTATTATTTAATCAGCAGCCAAATTAGTACTAATCCAGAGGCAGCTGTGATTTTAGCTGGAGACTTTAATCATGCTGAATTAAAAGCTGTGCTCAACAATTTCCACAAATGTATAATTTTTCCAACCAGAGACATTAATATATTAGGCCAGTGTTCTCATTTACAACACATTTTATAAAAGATTTATAAAACATGCATACACACACCAGTACACAATTTTCCTTCATGTATCCCAGCTGTACCTGAACGTTTTCGTACCAGGTTCTGCCTCATGTTTGGCTCTCTACACGCCAACATTGCCTGTCAAATATAAACGGGCACCGCAAAGCATCTCATGAATGTTAATGTGTAATAAAAATGAGTCAGCTGATCACGTTTTTTCATGGTGAAATGACACCCATACAGAAAAAGCAAAGAAACGGTGAAAAATATTCAGAGAGGAGTTTAATAAATGTGTAAATCAGTGGTAAAAGAACGGATGTTGCCCACAGTAACAGAACTTGTTAAAAAGTAAACTGATTGCAGGGTTAAACGCCAGATGACTGCCTCTGAGGCTCCACGTTGAAAACCTCTCTGAGGCTTTGCGTTAATAAATTCCAACTAGTTCAATCAGTTGTTTTGTGTCAGGAACCGGAGACAGAGGACCCAGTATTCAGCCAGACAAGCAAGGGATGATTGAAGACAGTTTATTATAAGCTGAAAATGGGACAGAAACAGGGTCACAGGAGCAGGCAGGCAGTCCGAAGGGAGAACCAGAGTCCTTTAACCAAATACCAGTCCAGGGTCCAGCCAGGTGATCAGATATGCGGGAAAGTCCAGAGCAGAATCCATGAGCATCAAACAGGCCATGAACGAGCAGGCAATCCAAAATCCGACAGGGGCAAGGCAAGCTCAGGAAAACAGAAGACGGACAACGGGTCGGATAACGGGCAGGCAGACAGAAAAAAACGCTAGATAGAACTCACTGGAGGTTTGTAATGATCTTGCAGATTGTAGCAGGATGAGGTGGCAGATTGCTGGGAGAAAACAGAACTGAACTGGAAACAGAGATGTGAACTGATCAAAATAAAGCAAAGAACAAACATAAACCAAAAAAAAACCCGAATCGTGACATTTTTGTGATTATTTTGAATCAGCAATTGAATGAGCTCTACGAGTTATTGAATTGTCTCCTATTGAGTTAATAACTGAATAAACTGAGACATTTTCATTGGCTTGTGGTCAATGACGAATAGTAAAAGTCCAATTGTAATTGTAATTAACGTTATGAACGTTTGCTGGACAATCTAACCCAGTCTACAACTGGCTAGACACCCCTCTTCCAGGCTAAATAAAGTTAATAACTGTTAATTAATAAGCCAATTGTTAGTGCTAATCATTAAAGGCTCATAACCCTTGATCATAACCATTTTAAATCATTTTCATTGTAGCTATCCTTTGATTTTGAATTATATATAGCAAATTATGATTTCCAATTTTAATTATTTATAATATTCATAATCAGACAGATCAAATTGCACAACAGGTAGAATTCATGCTATTACACACTATTTTACATTGTTCTGTTAATTGGCTGCAATTTAAATTTTATCAGATAGTAAGGACTTTTTTCACACTTTTTGCTCATAAGAAAATGTTGTCAGTGAATTCAACTACTTGAACATTATGCCTTTGCTTAGTGTTAATGTGTTATGTGAATTCTGAGCCGTTCTCTCAACAAAATGTTCACTATGGTTACATAATGACAACAAAGACTCTTGATTCTTGATCTTGATTTGGCTAAATTGTGCCAAAATCACAGCTCCACCTGGCACACTCTCTATTAAAACCATTGTGGAACAAATGTGCTTCAACTGATTCAGTCCAGATTTGCTGCAGGTATAGTCAACATCTGGATCTCTAAAATCTGAGGCTTCTCCCAGGTTTTCAAAAGGATTTTGTGATGTTTATTTAGAAAAGAATCTGGACGAGGCTCAACTAATTTTTTTTTTTTTATTTTGTTCAATCAACAAACAGACCAGGCATAGTAACAGTTGCAATAGTGGTTTCACTGGAAAAACATTCCTATATGTCTTACTTTTACACAGATACCAAAATTTTGCACTGTATGTACTTTGTTTATGTCAGGTTTGCAATTTCAGGTGGAAATTGCTCCTAAACCCCTCTGGGCTTAAGGGGTTTCAAAACCACGGCACATAGGCCAGATAGTTTATAAAAGCAACCTTCAATGCCTGATTCCCCTCTTTCAAGGTTTGTAGGATTTTTCCTGATCCACTCTGCTAATGGGCTACATTAATACAACGCTTTTCTAGTCATACTGACCACTCAGCACACTTTACATTATAGCCACATTCACCCTATCACACCCACTAATGAGAACACATTCACACCCTGATGAGCAGATCAGTAGGGAAAGCGGGGTTTAGTGCATTCCCTCAGGCCACATCAAGATGGGATAGGGTTAGAGCTAAGCTGGAATCAAACCCACAACCTTCCAATTGCAAGACAACTACTTTATTCACTGATCCACAGTCACCTCACTGCACACCGCAATCAAACTCTGACTCCTTCTGTTAGACAAAAACTGTTGCTGTAAAAATGTTCAGAATGGAAGAAAACACATTACTTGATAAATAAAAGATAAACTTTAGTTGCAGGAATTTACAATAGAATCAAAGCTGGATGATCCAATAAGGCAGTTCCAACACTGAACTGCAGACAAAAGAATCAAACACAGTGAAGTTCTGAGAAACACTGAAGTTAAACAGAATCTGACGTAGTATTACAGGAGGATGAATAGATGTCTTTATTTCTTTCGGTACTGTAGAGATTATTTGGTCTGGTGCAGCTATTCACAGATGTAAACAAGTAGAGCTCTGGAAAAGACAAAAATAATTTCCATCAAAGTTTTTCAAGCAGCTGTCATCTCTTGTCCCCAAGTCATGGAAAACAAGTGCCTTCAATTTAGGTATGGGTGCAGGTTGTCAGGTGTGCAAATAGAGTAACATTTCCCAGATTCCCCTGCTTGAAGTACTGAGCTGGATATTTTCTATGGACACACGCAACTAATGAATCTGGCAAGGGTGGGAGATGTGGAATGTTCCATTAAATCCAACCCCACCGTTGATTGGGAATGTATGACAAGTGTATTAGTCATGCAGTGTATTTTATTTTTCCTGGCAGCGAGGCTTGCCGCAGTATTATCACTGTCCTCACAAATGGCTGCATCCAGTTTGTCTGAAACCTGCCTCAGGCTGTTCGCTTCCAAGAGATAAACCAAAAATTTAAACAAGCACTTAATGCATCTGAAAACACATTTCAGTCTCTGTAGTAAAAGTTTACAAGGAATGAAGTAAGAGCCATGCATTACACAGAGGGGCTGTAATGAAGGTAATGTAGGCTATCTGAGCGGGGTTGTTGTTGGAGTACAGAGTACAGAATCATGGCTTCCTTCCTGCACTCTGTATTATTCAACCACCTGTCTGTGCACTCTGGCTCCAACTGTTTTCCCTAATCATTAACATGCAGCCTTCCATTGTTTTATTTTCCTAATGTGTACTCAAAAATGAGAGTAGATATCAGGGTTGTTCCGAATGTAATCACATCCCTTTATTTTCTACCATTCTCCTCCAGTCATATTAATTCACTTTAAAGAGATGTCCCACACAAATTAAGTCCTGGGACTAGCTGGGCCACTTTTTTTTGTATCCTGGCTGTCTGTTTTGGGTTATCGCCATGTTGGAACATGCTTGTCTTCTTAGCCAGAGTTCCACAGAAGTCTGAATCAGGTTTTTAGTAAGAGAGATATAAAAAGAACAGCAAAACCAACTGATAAAGTATCACAGGTGATACCATCACTGAAGAATATACGGTATAATTTAATGCGAAATGTATAAAGTGACAGCTGCAGATAATTATAGGGGTTTTCTGTATAGAAGTGAATCTGTAAGTACCTGAATCCAAGCACATGTAGGTGTTTGTGAGAATGCAGTTGTGTTTGTAATATTCTGGTTTATGTTATTAGTTATTTCACTCTCCTGCCTTAGGTTTGTTCTTCAGGGTTGTTTTGGTTCTTATCAAGTCTGGTGTAGTTTCTGTTCCTGTCCACTTGTCCTGTCAGCTTTTTAGTTTAGTGTCACAGTGTGGGCTTTGAGGTTTCTTTTTCAGTTATTGTTTTAGGTTTGGTTTCTGATCTGTTCTTGTTTTGAGCCTCTGCACTGATGTCTGGTCTAATTACTTACTCTGCACACCTGCCTAACTCCACCCCTGCTGCAATCACCTCTCACCGGTTTCACCTGATTCCACCTCCATATAAACTGTTGAGACCAGACATCAGTGTCAGGTCCTCTCTTGTTGTTCTCCAACAAGTATTCTGTTTCTGTTTTAACTTGTGGAGTTTTTCCATATTTCTCCAGAGATCTGAGCCACCCTGTCCCTGCCTTACCTGCCCGGTTGCTCTTTTTGTTTTTTGTTCCAGTCCTTGAATCAGTTATTAAAGAGCTTGTTTTGAACGTCTGCTGGTCTGATTGAATTCTGGGTCCCCTGCCTCTGATTCTTTACAATGTTTGTAAGGTTGATCCATGAGAAAAATGCTCAATAGTTGTGTTGTGAGGAGCAAAAGACCCACCCCGAGAGCACTGAGGCAGATGCCAGGGGAACTAAAACCCCAGATGCCTGAAGGGACTCCCCGTGCAAAGATGCCCAAGAGGGGCCAACACCATTTGACAGTTAATCCATTCTATTACTGTGCCTGGAAAACTGAGTCAGCCTCTGTGGTGCCGCACTGGACTGGTTTAAATACTATTTAAAGGACAGCAACTTTTTTATGTCAGTAGGTAACTTCGTCAGACACCACAAAGAACACACGTGGGGTTTAATAAACTTTAAATAAATTTAATAAATGTTTAATAACTTCAAACATGTGTAATTGCACATCGCCACTGATCAGGTCCGCAATCTGGCAGTAGTGATGGACTCAGGCCTGAACCTCCAAAGGCATCTAAAGACAATGACAAAGTCGGCCCTCTACCACCTGAAGAACATTTCCAGGATTAAAGGACCAATGTCTCAGTTACTGGGCGCTCTGAAACAGGCAACAACTACGGTGACAGGGTAACAATTAAAGAGTTTCATTGAATTCAAAGGAACTGGCCAGGTGGAGTGTCGTCAGAAACGCCCGGGGTGGATTCCAGGAGGGAGTAGGTCTTTTACTGAGCTTCAGCAGAAGTGGCTATGAACTGAATCCTTCCATGCTGTACATGGATGAGGTTGCAGAAGGTGTTGGAGGGTGGACAGGCAGGTGCAGCAAAGCCGGTGGAACAGAAGAGGTCCAGATACCCAAAGACAGGTGCTTGGAGATGAGGAGACAGGTTACTGCTGAGTCTACACTAAGGGGTTCCTCAGCTGTTGACGGAGTAGGACTCAGGACTAGGAGGGTTCCAGGATAGCAAGTGAACATCTAAGGAAGGATGTAACAGAGCAGGTAAGAATAGGGTGGCAACAAAGAGGTTTACTCAGGACTAAGGTCAGGTTTACCATGCAAGAAACATGCTGGTGAAGATTCTCAGTCATCCAGGTCATGGTCATTCCAAAAAAAAAGTAAAAAACAAAGCAACTGGACTTGTTTTCCGTAATTTTAAGACGTTTCACTTCCTCTCTAGGAAGCTTTCTCAATTCAAAAAGTCTGGAGTAATGTGGAGTATCAAGCTTTATACTACTGCCCAACAAATGCCTTGTAATGGCTTAGATAACATGAACATTCAACAGAAACAGGACCACCCCTTAGTAATGGGCGGTTGTTAAAGCCATTAAGCCAGCAGATTGAAGCGAAATTGGTCCACTCCTCTGTAACGAGGAGTTGTTAGGGTCGTTATTGGCCTGGCTTGCCGGAACGATGTTTTGAGAATTGAGTTGATGATTGGCTGAAATCAATCCTATAGCTGTATTATAGGTTTTTGAGAGTTGGAACCTAGGGCCTCCTCCTCTGTTTAAGGTTGTTTTTTGCTCTCTTAACGTAGATGGCTTCCTTCACGCCCCTTTCAAACCATCTGTCTTCTTTGTCCAAAATGTGAACATTTTGGTCCTCAAAAGAGTGTCCTTTGTCCTTAAGGTGTAGGTGGATAGCAGAGTCTGGTCCTGAGGAGGTAGCTCTCCTGTGTTGAGCCATGCGTCTGTGGAGAGGTTGTCTGGTTTCTCCAATATAAAGATCAGAACATTCCTCACTGCACTGAACTGCATACACCACTCCGCTCATCTTAGGTTTGGGGGTTTTGTCCTTGGGATGCACCAGCCTCTGTCTGAGGGTCCTGTTTGGTTTGAAATGTACTGGGATTTTGTGTTTGGAGAAAATCCTCCAGCAACATATGGGATGACGATGTTTTTGCGTTTATTCTTCTCACCATTATGTTCTGCAGCGGGTCTTTTGGATTTTCTTGCTGATTTGACAAAAGCCCAGTTAGGGTACCCACAGGTTTGGAGGGCATCTCTGATGTGTTTCTGTTCCTTGTGCTTCCCTTCTGTTTTAGTCGGGACATGCTCGGCCCGGTGCTGTAAGGTTCTGATGACAGAAAGTTTGAGCTCCAGTGGGTGGTGTGAGTCAAAAAGAAGATACTGGTCTGTGTGTGTGGGTTTCCTATATACTTCAATGTTGAGGTTTCCATCTCCTTCCATGTTCACCAAACAGTCGAGAAAAGGTAGCTTGTTGTCGTTGGCATCCTCTCTGGTAAACTTGATGTTGTTGTCCACCGAGTTGATGTGTCTTGTGAAAGCTTCCACCTCTTTTAACTGGAATTTGACAAAGGTGTCATCCACATATCTAAACCAGTGGCTTGGTGATGTTCCTCTGAAGGTGCCCAAAGCTCTCTTTTCCATTTCTTCCATGTAAAGATTGGCTACAATAGGTGACACTGGAGATCCCATGGCACAACCATGCTTCTGTCTGTAAAAATCATCACTGAACTTGAAATAAGTTGTGAAATAAGACAAAGATCCAGTAGGGTACAGATCTGGTCCGGAGTGAAATTAATTATGTTATTTAGGTCACTGTCCTGTTGAAGATGTTTCCTGACTGTTTCTACTGGATTTGCATGTTATCTAAGCCATTACAAGGCTTTTGTTGGACAGTAGTATAAAGCTTGGTACTCCACATCACTCCAGACTTTTTGAATTGAGAAAGCTTCCTGGATAGGAAGCGAAACGTCTTCAAACTACGCATGCAGGAAACCTTAACCACCTGATGCCTTCCCCCTGGCTCCAGCTCCTTACAAAGCTGATGAGGAGTAGATGCAGAACACCTGTAGAGCCACACCTCCCAAATCCCACCCTACACAGAGAGCTACACAGCCTAGATCTGCACACAGCTCAGTGCCTATGACACTCAGCAGGATCTGGAAAAATGAATCCATGCATTTATCTTTAGTCAAATTGATCACTGGTTAAAACCCTATTTGTTTCAAGTTACCTTTAAATGTAAATGTTCAATTTAAAGTGTTGCAATTCACTGAGACATCATTGGATTAAGTTTATCTTGACCTACTCCTAATATTCCACTGCAATGTACTTTCCTCTGTATGTTTTCTTTTCTTATGCTCTGTACTGTTCATGTACAGCACTTTAAATTGTGTTGTTACTGAAATGTGTTTACAAAAAAACTTGCTTTTCCTTGCCTTGCCGGTCTTGATGCTCAATTTCGATTTTCTTTTGATATTATTTTTTATTATTATTTTTTGCATGGTCATTCATCGGAGGAGCTTCCCAGCCTCACACCCGAGCACAGGTAAAGGGACAGGACTTCTGACATAATGCTTCCTGAGGTCAGCAGAGATGGCATGAAATCTTCAGTCAGCACACCTTAAACATTTTTAGGTGGATTTAACATTTTCATAAGTAGAGAAACATAGTTGGCATAGGTAGTAAAACTCTCTGCTGGGGTCAAAGGTAAATTAGAATTTTCCACCTTGGAACCAACGGCATATCCTCGCCATCTACAGAGAGAAGCACTTCACTGGAAAGTCTCTTCCTCAAAGTGCCGTAGTTGAGCCGGGCTTTCCTTAGACAAAGCTTTAGATAAATGTGCAGAACACCAGAAGTCTCTGACTCTTAGGGTCTGATCTTCAAAGATTCCAAATAAGAACCGCTACATTGTGTTAACAGAAAAAACAACAACTGTGCGAGCAATAGGTGGGCGTGTTGCATCTGATCTTCAAAGATTGTGGTGGCAACTGATAACAGGTGCAAACGCAGTTGGGATTGCCCTGTTTAAAGGACAAAAACGCACGTTACTAGTTGGAGAGTGTTGGATAGCAGAGCGGCTGTAAAAGGAAAATTTTAATTTGAAGGAATGTAGTTGGAGATCCTGGTTGAGCAAGCAAACACACACCTAGGTGCACTCTAGCACAGGCATCTCAGCTTCTCCAGAAGAAACGCGATTTGGGAGGCCATCTGTGAAAAAGTGAATGCTGTAAGGAAAACAAAAAGATCCCCCGAGGAGCTAAAAAGAAGATGGCAGGATATCCGCAGGAGAATGGAAGAAAAACTTTCCTACAATAAATCCACTGCTCATAAAACAAGTGTGTGTGTGTGTGTGTGGAGGGGGGGGGGGGCAGTGGAAGAGATCCCTCTCCCTCCAATTGAGCAGCAGATACAGGAGTCATTCTGCGATGAGCGGATTGTTGGGATCCAGGGATATCACTCTCTTGACCCAAATACAGTAAACCAAGGTGAGCCCATAACACATTTATTTAATCCAACTTAAATTTGCTGTGTTCTGTCAAATAAAGTGCTACAAGATTTTATACTTCAGATGATTTTATTTTAAATATGTTCTTCATGTCTATTGTGACCATTACACACTAACACTCATCTCTTCATTGGTAACTGCAGAATCGTTTGCAGATGTCAGACAATCCCCACCGCGCTCCTCCTATCATCTTACACCAGTAAACCTCAGAGCCTCAAAGGCATCCTGAATGTAATGACATTGATCAAAAGCTGCAGCAGCACCAAATGCATCAGACAGATGCAGTATGGGACATTGGGCTGGAGGTCAGAGCTGTGTCCAGTGTTGTGTGTGCCCGCCGCCATGACACTCGGCCATCACAGCTCACACGGGGCAGCTGGTCAGTGCTGTTCGGCCTGATAATGGCTGTCAGCTCACTGGCAGCAGGCAGGAGATCATTCAGTTGGGCTAGCGTTCCTACAACTGAAGGAGGAGAGCGCACGGGTGAACACCAGCACAACCTGCAAAAACACTAAGTTCCAACTGAGAATATTATTTCAAAGAACAGGAAATAGCGTCCCAGGCACAGTGATCATGTTTTACAATCATGTATTTTTTTTTGTTCTGATGTAGATGTTAAAATTCTGTTCCAGTTGTTTCCAAATTTGCCACAATATTTAATTTGGATCATGGTGTTCACAGTTTCTGTTGAATTGTATAAATGATGTCAATAACATGTATACCTCAAATGACTCACGACAAGACACTTTGAGTCAGATTGACCCATGTGTGCATGCCCACTGCATCGGGCTGTGTCACATGTGGCCAGACTTCAGTGTGCTCCACAGTCAACGCAGCATGCCCCAAGCCGTGGCGGTGTGCGATGTTGTGCAACATGAAGCAGATTACTGTGATCTGCGCAACCTTTTCTGGCCTATATATGAGCGCACCTCCAGTGCGATCCAGGCAACAAAACCGGCTTTTCAGCACTCCAAAGGCGCACTCCGCAGTGATCCTAGTTCTGATGTGCGCCACATTGTAGCGCTGATCTGCCCAAGTGGGTTGAGCACAGGTGTAAGAAGGAAACGATGAAGAGGTTACGCTCCATCACTTATGAATTAGAAAAGTACATATGTGACATTAACAGTGGCATCCCTGGCATGATAAGTTAAGTGGGGCACAAAAACTCTATTAGCAGCAACTTTTTTTTGTGATGCATATAACCTGACTTTGATCAATTTTAAATCAAACAGATAAATTAGCATAAACCAACATACTAAAAAATTCACTTTATATAAGCTAAATGTAATTTAATTTAAAAAATAAATTAAAATGACAAACAAAGGCTCACTCATGTTGTTCATTTATTGAACAGAAAAGATTCACATCAATCCTTCAATGAGCTAGCAAGGACAACCAACAGTAGATTAATGTTTGCTTTTGGTTTTCATTTTGTTTGTTTCCCGCATTTTATTCCAACTGTTCTTCTTTACTTGCTTTTATTATCTTTTTATTTTCCAATGTTTCAATCATATAAAGCACTTTGCATTGGCTAGTAATGAAATGTTCTATACAAATAAATTTGCAGTGCCTAGATGGTCATACACTACCTGGCAGAATGTAAATATAACGTGTGCATTTCCAGTATTTTGATTGGACGATCTGAGCTTGGGGCCAGAGGATTTGTGCCCCATGGCTGTCTACTGAGAGGATGTTGGGTATGTGCACTGATATTTCAGATGTTCATTATTTAAACTAACGTTGGTGGGCCGGCCCCAATGTCAAGGTGCCTCAAGAGGATTTAGCTACTGAGGTCGTCAGTATTCTGGCAGACTTAGATATATAGACACAAATGTTTGTAACAAAATTTTATTGGTAAGGAAATCTTTCTTCTTCTTTTTTTTCTTTTTTTTTTTTTTTTACAATATTGTTCTATAAAGAATGATCATGTCTCTCTGATTATTGCGAACATAGTGCTCCACAGCGACATCTGGTGGGGTCAGGCCCCAAAGGCCCCAAAAGCAGAGACGCCACAGGAAATTAATATCATAAATAATATCAACTCACCCAAAAGCCTGCCATCTCCATATTCCCTGACTCTCAGCTTTAAAATCTGCACAATATTTCTCCGGATGAGCTGAGATTCTCATCCGGAGAACTATCGTGCACTCTCAGTGCATGACACGCGTCATGTACTGACCCTGCGTATTTTGCCATAATGTTTGTGATTACCCCACTCAAGTCACACACAACTTAAACATTTAAAGAATGTGTGTGCTCTAAAATAAGTGCTCCCCATCTGAGGGGGTGACATGCTGCACCTGAGTGAGAGAAGGTTCACCAGCAACATCCATTCAAGAATTTGAGGGTTTCTTCACAAGGAGTGGACTAAGACTGATGTCAGCACATCAAGAGCCACTACGCATAGACTAATCATATGCACGGGTTATAACTATACACTGGGATAAAAAATTTTTTTTTTTATTCAGCAATTATTTAACCAGGCTAATCCCGTTAAGATAAAATGTCTCTTTTGCAAGAGAGACCTGGTCAAGGAGTTCGCAGCACAGCTACATTAGTAAAAAAAAGAATATATATATATATATATATATATATATATATATATATATATATATATATATATATATATATATATATATATATAATTGCCTTAAAAAAAACTTTGGTTATATAAAACACTTGTATACAAATAGTTCATTTCAAACTTTGGGAACAACAAACTGGAGAACATCTGTTGATTGGAGATTGTGGCATATTTTAATAAAGGACAGAGAGGAAGGAAGGAGAAAAAGAGGCACAGACTCCATCCACATAAAGGAGATGGCCATGCGAGTCACATCAGGTCCTCAGAGATGAATCCACATCTCTGAGGACCTGTCATGGACCACCAACACCTCAAGTCAGGTAAAGAAAGCCCACCAGCACCTCTTCTTCCTGAAACTTCCCTTTAAGACCTTCCCTTTAAAAAGGATTTCAAGAAAGTCTGATACCCTTCAAAGAGATTAAAAGGTAATTCAACATGTTTAAAAATCAGCACATTTCTTCCTTATTGTATTTCTTTAGCTATTTGTTCGTATAAAGTTTTGTAAAATTGCTATTTTTTAAATCTGCCCTAAAAGATTGAATTATCTCTGTTTTTATAAATAATGAAAAACAAAACCCCTTGAGACCACCTTCATAAGTTCATCTAGATGCAGTAGCAGCCCGGCTCTGATGGTGTTCCTCCAATCTAAATCGATCCTCTCTGACTGATGTAAAAAAAAAAGCAGAGCTGAGACGCTTCAACATTAATCACCAGCCACTTGTGTGCAAATTCCCTTTTGTTTTTTGTTGTTGCTAAAGAGTCCATGGCGGGATTTGTGCTGCAAACCTATTGTATGAAATGCAGAAGAAATATTACATTTCTAAGTAAACTGCTGGGGGCATAACAACGACTGTTATGGTAGCTGGTGGCACATGGTGTTGCAGGAGGGCTGAGTGGTGGCCCCTTTAAAAAAAAAAAAAGAAATTAAGAGCAGAACGCGACCTTGTCACCACCAACAGGTCTCTGTCCTGTGATATGGTCTGTGTGTGAATCCATTCATCCTGCTTTGACTTAGCTGATCCGTGCTGGTTGTGCAGGAGGCTCCACTTCTGCTCCTGGATCTGACTCAGGGTCAAAGACGTACAGCTGTACCAGTGTTCATCTGCCGGCAGCCATTTTCATGTGTATAAGGTCAGAGTGTAAACTTTGTGTTGGCCCATAGACCTGTCCTAAAGGTTTAAAGGAAGCATAGGAGGTCACCTTTAAGATTACAATATTGCATCGGAGCAATAAAAAAAATTAACAGAAATGTGGGCTTAATAAAATGTTTAATACCTGCTTAAAAGTTATTTTTAACAGGGACCTTTAATCTGACAAATAAACCTCATCGGATAGCATGATAATATCCTACTTACTCTTATTTCTCAGGGACTTTCTGATCTTAACTGTGCACTCGACACTCGTCCCCGAGTCTCAGTCTTCAGCCCCTTCCTTCACCATTCATCTCCTTTATAGCTGCTTACAGAACTTCACCCTTTTAACTCATCTAATCAGAACATTTTATTCAAAAATGCATTGCTGATACTGGTTTTGGTTCCCTCCATCTTGATGATGCATGCGGCAGTCAGCTCCTTCTTTCACCTGTTCACCGGTCTGACCTGCACAGCCACCCGGAATCGAAAGGAGCCAGCTGAGGCGGTTTGGGCAACTGATCAGGATCCAGAATGAGCTGGAGGATGTCGCTGGGGACAGGGATGTCTCTAGGGACAGGGATGTCTCTGGGGACAGGGATGTCTCTGGGGACAGGGATGTCTGCGTTTCCTGGACCTGTTGCCCCTGCGTCCCGATCTTGCATGTCCTCTGCCTGTCTCCAGCAGTTAAGGCAAGAGACAGGTTACACCCTGGCCAGGTCACCAGTCCATCTGAGGGTAACATAAGGACACAGGACAGACCACCATGCACACACCCTCACACCTAAGGACCATTTAGAGAAACCTAACCATTTAGAGTTAACCTAACAGTAACTTTGGACCTTCTTGCTGCAAGGCAACAGGGCTACAAACTGTGCAGCCCCAGTGGAAAGGTGAAAACATAAAAGACTTTTACCTTCAGGTCATCGCTACGGAGCGCTGTCTGTAAAAACCAGCGCCAGTTACTTCCCCAAGGCTGTCAAGATGAACATAGGGAACACCTTACTGCCTCAGTAGTCTGCTACACCACCGTGAAATAAGTATATTGCACTTTCACAACCTCCATTTTTCTTTTATTATATGTCTTAATTACAAATCATACTGTTAATATACTTATGTACATAATGTCTGTACACACAGTGCTGTGAGCAAAGTCAAATTATTTAATTGTGCAGCCATGGCCATTTGAAGATTATTCTGATTCTGAACATATAAAGGATAAATAATATGGAAGGTTTGTTTTCTGAAATGCAAATCAAGATTTTTCAAATGATTTTTGGAAAAGGGTTTAAATGATGATATTCTATCCATCTATCCATTTTCTAACATGCCTGTCCCTATTGGTTCCTATCTCCAGCTGTCAATGGGTGAGAGGCGGGGTACACCCTGGACAGGTCGCCAGTCCATCGAAGTGATGATATTCTATTTAAAAAATATATATAATATAAAAACATTATTTCTATATACATTAAACTGATATTTCCTTTCAACAATTTTGTCTTTTGAGAGATAGACGCCTGTCTAATGTCCTATTACAAACAATCTTGGTTCAATGAAAATAAATTAACAGCTAAATCTGCCAGGGGGATGAATTGTAGCTATGCAAAGCAAACGTACCCTGAAGACTCAGCAGCAACTGCAGCAAAAGATGTTTTCTGCCGGACTAAAGAAACTTTCGGGGAAACTCATTTTTTGATTCTGACTCGGGTCATTTTATTTACATGTTATACTTATACAAAAACAGCTCTTTTTTTGCAAGAACAACAGGACTGCAAAGCCAGAACAATAGCAAAGATTTTGAAACAACCATAAACTCTTCAATATAGAGTCGTTGCTGGGTTTTCTCACTGCCAACTATGGAATATGACTCAGTTAAAACACTTAATACAGTCTAGAATTATCTGAAACATTTGTGTACAGAATCTCCAAACTACTGTTGAAATACTGTATCAAAGATGCAAAATACAACATCTGTGAGAAAGCAGATTCAAACCAAGTAGTCTACTGTATAAAGAATATCCAACATAGTATGAGTGTATAGACTGTACATTTATATATTAATATATATATATATATTTACAATCACTGCAGACAGTCACAAAAAGAAGAGAACCAAAGCCCTCTCATACTCAAAGACTAAAGTGGCCTATTCACATTTAACAAGAATATCCAAAGATGCCTTCAAACAGCAACTAGAATACAAAAATCACCAAAAATATAGGTCATCATGTGGAGCTTTGACTGGATTTTCCTACGGTCAAATAAAGCATGTGGACTGGAGCATGTATACAACACCTAGTGTACACAGAGAAGGCATGTCCTATATGTAATCAAGAAATGTTCAAACATTGCACATAAAAAAGGGATCATGTACAGAATAAAAGAGGCCATGCTGTCCACATCGGAGCCACGCTGGATGAAGAGTCATAAGGCCTAGACGGGACTCGGCACCAACTCGAGACATGCTCTCCGTCACTTCACAGAACGATATGAACATGCAAACTTTTGAAACAAACACTGAGGAGCTGAACAGAAGCAGTTGCTCGGTAACAAAGCATGCTCCTTGTTTCACAGATCTAAACGGGGGTTCCTGCCTGAGCGGCGCAACCTTCAGTCACATTGGGTTCAAACGCTCATACATTCCTTTGTACAATATGCAGGTTTCCATACATTTATTTCATCTAACTCGCCGTTCCAAAGACAAGATTAAAGTTTCAAACAACACTGGTCCATTTATTGCACACCATCGGTTCACAAAAATATTTTGGGCACTTTTGCGTTTCAACAAACAGCAGCATTTCATTGTACAAAAAAAACTAAACAAAAAAAAAAGTTGTTAGAGACAAAAAGCACGACAGATGAAAAGCATGACATACAAGTGGAAGATATAAAACAGTTCTTTTTTCTTTCTTTACATTGTGCAACTAGAGAAAATAGGTCCATTTACTAAGGCTAGCCTCTTAACTGCACATCATACAGTGTTTTAAGGGCCACAACATGAGGACCCTTATGCTAAACAGCATGAACTACTTCCAATGATTATCTTTTTCTTCTATCTTGTGCAATAACTGATTGCCATGGCAAATCCCCAATGAGACAGAGAACATTTGGTCCGGTTTTTAAACGTTTTGATTTGTACCCAGATTAAAGAAAAAAAAAGGGCAAATGGCACATTTTGAGAAAAGTGACTGTGAGGATGGCACATGGTACCACCAGCCTATGACAGCTTTCAGGAAGCATTCACATAAAGGCCTTACTGAAGTCAACACCTACAATCAACCCTCTATATGAGCGCCTACATCCTGCTGAAACCTTCCATGACTGCATGGTATAATTCAATGGGGCGGGGGGTAAAATATAAGGAGAAACGGAACCACTGTCAGTAGCATTCAACCCATGGATTACCACCATGGGTGTCATTATCTTCTGAAGACACAGGCACCACTATGCATATGTGCAGGACAGCAACTATGTTAACCCACCACAGACAAAAGAAATGGGATGTTTGACCCAAACGCCACGGTTAGGCAACAGAAAACCAGGAATGTGAAGGACAGCCTGCTGTCTAACTGGGTCCATCAGTTCCTGTATAACACATATATACTCACAGTACTCGCATCCATACATTAGCACGTGCCAGTCGCTTCATAAATAGAGATGCACAAGGTACGAAGCTCAAAAATCCAATCTTTTACTGATGGGTGAACACACCGTACCCACGTGCTAACAGGTTGCAGCAACTACAATTTCTGTTACTGACGGGGGGAAAAAAGCAAATGTGAAGCGGAGGCAACATGTTGAATCAGGTCTGTGGTTCTTTAAGGGCGAATGAGAGCAGGACTTCCAGCAGATAACAGAAAGGCAGAACTCAGCAAACAAGTTGCTTTGATTTGTTCTTTTGGAACATCCAGCTGGACCTTCAGTCCAGGAAGACAGTGACTTTGGAAATGTTGGCAACCTTTTAGAAATCTGAGTCAATGTAGCGTCTAAATTCAACGGTACTATTTTAGACCAAACTAGCTGCTAATATACTATGCTAAAAATAATTACTAATCACTTTGCTTTTGTTTTGAAGGCTGCTCTCACACAGCTATGAACTAAATAGAAATAGAAAATGGCTGCTTACAGCAGAAATTGTACAAAAACAGTATTTTAAACACTGTTCTTACATATAATTCTTAAAAAGAAATAGGAATGCAGTAAAATCAGCATCAGGGGGCTTACGTTCTACAAAAACTACAAACCAAAATTCAGACAAGCGTTTGCTGGCTGCATCTCTATTTCTAAAGTGATTTTACTTGAGACTTGTGATAATCACCGTCCGCAGGCTTGACTACTTCCTGCCTACAGTAAATATCCAGTCACTTCAGCAGTTATACACTACCCAGGGTGGTGCAACCAAACACTGCAACTCCTGCTTAACATCCAACTAAAATGACAAAAGTTAGAAACCTCCTTTAATGCTACATATCATAGTTAAAGCCTGAAAATTAGAATTAGATTACAAGAAGAGCATCATTATTCTGTTCCATTTTCATATTATAAATGATTGACTGATGTTGAAAGTTGTCTACTTGAACTTTTTAGACAATATTTGATTGCCTAACCACACAGGCATTAGGATTAAGGTGTCTAAAACGGCTCAATCTGGCTCTTTGCCATTTCATAGCCTTAGTTTGTTCCCATGTGTTGCCTTTTTATCCCTTATACTTTCAATTCTTACAGTTTATCCTTGTTTCAGGTCAGTTACATGTCTATTTTATAATTTATAGTTTTACATAAGTTTTATATTTCTGAAGACTTTATATTACACCCCCAATTCCACTGGCTGTCCTTCTGATCCCTGTTTGGGGCAGTTTAATCACATTTTGACCACTGATCATTGATCAAAACTACATTGACTTATAGTTAGACTATAAGTAGAATATGGAAAATAACTTAAAATAAATTGTCAAAGTGGGTAAGAAACATCCCCAGAGCAGGAGCTAACTGGTGCATTATGGGTGCCAATCGTCCCATAGAAAGTGACTCGTTTTGGGCACAAAGCAACTATAAACGCACGAGTATAAAAGGGCGGCGTGACCAGCACCTGTAACATGGTACAACAGAAGAAAAAGTCATGTTTTACCAAAGTGAAACCATTGCTCCAAAGGGCATGCACTATGCTAAAAACATTAGCAATGTACCTATTGATGATCAAGCAGTTGAAAACCACGGAAAATATCAAATGTACAACACACACTGACAATAAAACAAAGTCATTTGTCAAGCAGGCCGAGCTTCAGCTGGGGTAAAATAATACACTGCCACATGTATCACTGCAGGAGTAAATAGGCATGGGCCAGTGACTGGTATCAGTAAGGAGACCCAAGTTTTAACAAGTCATTTCCATCTTACCTCTACGGTTCCTTAAATAACTTTTAATGAGATTCCAGTGATGGTGCAGCAGTGAACATCTGTAGAAGATCAGCCCCTCCCCCACCTGCAGCTGTACTGATGGTCAGCTGGCTGAAAGAAGGCTAATGCGTTCTCCTCCTCTTAGTAATTTGGTTTTTAAAACTATGACTAGAAAATGTGCGGCAGGAAGTCTGCAGGCTGGAAGTCAAACAACTACCAGCCCAGCAAATAAACACGCCGATATCGGCTCGTCAGACTTGTGTTGCTCTGTAAGGAGCAGAGCCCCTCAGAAAGGCCTAAAGAAGATTCTCCACAATAACCACTGCATCTAGTGGGGTTTATTCTATAAAAGTCTACATCCCTAGCTATTACATTTTAACTGTGACATTGAACAAATGTTACAGATAACTTATAACTGCTAGGTTCTATTAATTTAGCAATCAGAGAGATATTAGTGCCTTTCTAGCTAAATAAAACCAATTTGATAGCCTCGTGAGACCATCCTGATCTCGCGAGCTTTCAAGGTTTCACTCACAGATCAGTCTGGCTACTCTCCGTTAAAGAAAATTTGTAGCCGTTCACCAAACGAACGTCCAATCAGCGTTGGCTTTGAGGCGGGTTGAGGTGTGACGCAACGAGAAGCGCGACAGTTCAGTCTAAAGAACATGGCGGCTTCAGCCGATGAAACTAGCGTTAGCGTGGCTATCGAGCAAGTTTTATCGGAATTACAGAATATTTCTTCACTGAAAGAAGAGCAAAACTCTGCTCTGGAGGCTTTTCTCAGAGGAAAAGATGTTTTTGCTCTTCTCCCGACTGGTTACGGCAAGAGCTTGTGGTTGTGTCTTCGTCGTCGCTGTTAGTACGTCATATGCTTCGTTGATCTGATTGGTTTATTTGGCCCGTCTATCACCAACATAGGCCAATCAGCTAACCAGTATTTTTGCCCCTTCCCAAAGTTACTTCAACGGAAGGTTTCCAGATGGATATGCGGAGTCAGGTTACCAATTTGATGCCATCACAGATATTTGGTTTTCATGCATTTTATACCGGCCCATGCCTATTTATGAAACAGTCTTGAACTGTCCAGCTCTTTTTCTGTTGAAGATAGCGGATTTCAGGGGGGAAAAAAGAAAAGAAAAAGCACAGATCCAAATCCATCTAGATTCTGAGAATGGAGCTTTTTACAACAACCAGGGTTGGATTTCACAACAGTGTTCATCGACAAAAAAAACAACTGAGGAACAGGTCAGGAAATGTTTACACTGCACAGCTATCTTTAGGGAATACTTTGTCAATATAGTTCAAGTTTTAAACATTTAAAAAGGAAATGCACTGTGTTCATACTGGTCATAGAAATGCACCTACACACACACACACACGTCATAGAACAACACTCAACATACACAGCATTCATATAGAAGTACAGTACAAGCTATTGCAGTATAGATTAATATTAACATGTAAGAATTTGCCAATAGCAACGGCACCAAATGAGTAACACAGTCTCTGCCCATACAAACTAGCGTCACTATTACACATTTTATACAAGGACTATTTTTTAGCTCAGTTTGCAAAGACTTGATTTGTCACTTCTCTTCTTCTACGTGACTTTGCTAAAGTGTGAACTCTCAGGCACTTTCTAAAAGTAGAGCAAGGCTTGGAATGAACAGACCTCCAATTGGCTGACACTTAAATGACTACAGCTGGTGCTGCATTCAAGTCATATGGGAAACAAACAAGCTTGCTACTAAAAGTACTATTTAAAATACTGCTAACTCACAGTTTTCAGGTAGTTAAAATGCTGCCAAAGCCAGACTCTCCAGCCAAGTAAATCTAGTGTGGAACTTAAATAAGTGCTGCGGTTTTGCATGTAGAACGATGCCATGAAGTCAACATCGTCTTCAGAAAACTCTGTTGCATTGCCATGGTTCCACATGATAAGGGTTGCGTGTGCAGATCTCCAAGTGGCTCCTTTCAGTCTTAAAATCCTTTTAACTTATATTCCCATATGACCTGAGTGCAAAATAGGACATGAGGGGCAGGCAGAAGACTTGAATCACTCTATGGTAATGGAAGCCACCTCCTTAGCCCGAGCGTGCTGCTGCTCCTCTTCAAACACCGCCGGGGAACTGCCTCTGACGCCGTCGTTCCTCTTGTTCTCCTCGGTCATGGCTGCCGTCTCGTCAGCATCAGTCTTATTAGAGGCCGGGGCTTCCAGGGGGTCCAGGGGCTCGGGGGAAAGGAAGCCAGAGGAACTTTCACAGTTCTGTGTGGAAGAGGAGACCTGGGAGATGACTGGCATCTGGACTGAGGAAGAGGACGAGGCAGCCGTGGTGGTGGTGGTGGCATTGGAGGTGCTCCCCGGGTAGACCGGGTGATGTTGGGACTCCTCCAGCTCATACGGAACTCCCAGTGCCTCCTCCTCCTCCTGCACCTGGCTCAGGTAGTCGGGCACGAGGAAATCACTGCAAGGATCAAGAGAACATGTGACCTCTGGGCCTTTCACTTCTAACCTCCACACACAAAGTTCTTACATTAAAAACAGAGGAGAAAAAGATTACTTTACATGAAATCTAGTCTCTAACCAGTAAACAGAACATTTGCAAGTACCAAGAATGTTTTCCAAGAGAACATAGTATTAGTGATCAGTATTTTCAGGTACATTATATGAGCCTGAACATCTACTCCAGAAAACATAACTGTGGACAATAACTGTGATGTGAATCTATTATAACACCTACATAATATTAACCTTAAAGCTGTTTGAGGTGCTATATTCATTTACAATTACCTTATTTTTTGGTTTATAAGTCGCACCTTTTTAACAATAACGACATTCTAATAACAGCTAGCACTAGCTTACAGCTCTGTTGTCCAGGCGGTTTACAACTTTGCTGATGCGCCTGAGCTTTATGTAGCTCTGAAACATCCGTGTCAAACTGTTAGCTTAGCACGTAGCACCGTTACGCTAGCGGTCTACTTTAGTCATTTTGACAACTTTAAGCGTAAAGGACCATTACACTGAAATGCGCTGGGTAACACCTTGCTGGTTGGAGTTGCTAATTCACCCCATTCATCCCCCAAGGTATGCTCCATATTATTCAGCCGGTTGTGGATGCAGCTGTGTAATTTAATAAGTTGGTTTACCAGAATAAATGTCAGTTTTTAGTCTTGGATTGTGTGAAATAAATTTCTAAATAAATGCATATAATCCATTGCTACATAGGTTTTTAGATATCAGTCATATCAGTCACACATTTTGTGACTGATATGACATATTTCGGAGTGACTTAATGGTCTGAAAAATATGGTATATTAAAGGTTTCCTGAATGAACAGTATTCAGATTAAATAGTAGTTGTAAACAATTCAATACTGCTCTTCCCTCCTGAGGCTATATCGTCATAATGAACCTCAAATGAATTAGAAACCAGCTATCAGCACAGTAATCAAATCCAGATGCATTTATAGTTATATGTACAGGCAATTCCCCAGAAAATGGGGGAATCCTGGCAGTAGGTGTCGCGGTGAGATGCGGGAAGTGCACGTAGAGCGGGGGTGAGTTGATTCAGACCCTGACGTACATCTGAATCATCATCATCAGTCATTTTTGCCAACATTACCAATACATGAAATTATGGAGATTGTCAGAAAGCTGAGAGGACCGTTTTGCTTATTTTACTTTTATTTCAGACAATTTTTCTTGCTTACAAATCCATAAATCAAGAGACAGTGAGAGGGAAACTGGTAGGTCAGGCACCCTGTATACAGAGGCTTTTAGCCACGGCCATCCGGGGTTTGATTACAGACCCGGGTAGCTCTGCTGCTCGTCTTCCTCCCCTTTTTTCTCTGCCTGATTACTGAAGCCACCAGAGCACTAAATCTGGGAAAAAAAGAATACTGGGATGTTTGCAGCATCTGTTGACTGGTTTTTGCTTTCATTGTGACAAGAAGCTGAAGACTTCAAAACACAGGAATCAGAGAATAATGCCTAAACCAGCGCTAGCTTGGTTTGAGTACAACAGCTGTTCCTTTAACAAACAAACTGTGTCATTGTTCTGTTTTGAATCTCTATCAGAGGAGACCAGTTAACGGCTGCTGTAAAACTGTGGCACAAGTTAACAAACCAGGACTTCTCTAACGTTCTCTACAAGCATGGTAAATGCTGATGTGTAAAGACACACACGAGAAATCTTTCCCCTGCCCATGAGACATTTTACTAACAGTATCCCAGTTTGCTCATAATGTCTGTTGGTCCTATGGTATTGGGACATTTTTCTCAAAATGCATCCATCTAAGGTTTGAAACACTTATTTGAAACCTATTAGATTCCCATAAATTTACAACCACTTGTAAAATCCAGCAATAAGCATCACACCATAGCTCCACTCAGACTTGGATCTCTAGTCTAGATCGAACAAGTTCAATCACCTGGTTTCAAATGTGAGCAACTGAACGGGAGTCCCCTTGGAAATGTAGACACACACATGCAGCACACTTCTTAGGATGCAATCCTGAGGCTTTAGATGAATACCTGATCAGATGTTGGACATTAAAACCAGGTATCCAGATTTAATGGTTAACTTTGAGTATATAGCTGTCCATTCTAGCTCAGAATGCATCTGAATCTGACAGACTGCACTGAAAATCAGCATCTACTGTGCAATAAACATGTCGGTTTTTTATGTGAAGACAGAGAATGGGAGTTAAGAGTCTGACTGAGCAGCCAGAGAATTTTCCACACATGATCTCAGGCGCAGAGCTTTCTACTATAAAACATTTGAGCAGTCAATGGCCCGTATGAGCCCCGTCGACCTGTGAGGGCTTGAGTTGATTAAGAAGTGGAAAAGTGTGTGGGGAGAGGAGAGAAAAGGTCTGACTCCATAAAAACATATTTACACTTTTGATGAGGTTTGCAAGTTTAACTGTGGGTTAAAAGAAAATCACCTGAATTTTGTTATGGATAAACTATCCCTATGGAAACTGACAAAATGGATCAAATAATGAAATTTGTGCTTTACTCTTTCTGTAAAGTCATACATAGAATTCAACGAAGTCTAAACTAGATTATTATTTTCACCAAGTCCTCTCAGTGAAGACATAAAAATGAAGAGCTTGAAGTTTTGGGGGAAAATTTACTCGTTTACTCTCTTGAGACATAAGTCCAGGATTTAGAACCAACTCATGTTTATAAACAGATCTAAATCTGATATATAAAATAAAGTCCTCCAGCTAGATCAAAGTTAGTAAATGCTAAACAACCAGCCTGGCTAACTCCATAAGACAATAAAACCAGCAGGTTAGATCAGGTAATACAGCGGCTTTCAATAGTATTCACACCCCTTGGACTTTTGAACATTTTGTAACATTACAAACACAAACAAATATATTTTATCGGAATCTTATGTGAAAGACCAACACAAAGTGGTACACAATTGTGAAGTAGAGAAAGAAAATTATAAAACGATTTAAAACATTATAATAAATAATAAACTGAAAAGTGTGGTGTGGAAAAGTATTAACCCCCTACCCTTTTCTCTGAGTGAGACCAAATGTCTCCAAAAGTTGCCTGATGATTGCTAATGTCTGAACAGAGTCCACCAGTGTGTAATTTAATCTCAGTACAAATACAGCCGCTCTGTGACGGCCTCAGAGGTTGATTAAGAGAAAATTGGAGAGCAAACAGCATCATGAAGTTCAATGACCAGACCAGACCAGTCAGGGATAAAGTTGTGGAGAAGTTTAAAGCAGGTTTAGGCTATAAAAGGATTTCCCAAGCTTTGAACACCTCAAAGAGCGCTGTTCAATTCATCATCCAGAAATGGAAAGAGTACGGCACAGCTGTAAACCTACCAAGACAAGGCTGTCCACCTAAACTTACAGGCTGAACAAGGAGAGCACTGACCATGGTGACTTTGGAGGAACTGCAGAGATCCACAGCTCAGGTGGAGGAATCTGTCCACAGGACAACTATTAGTCGTTCACTGCACAAATGGGGTTTTTATGGTAGAGTGGCAAGAAGAAAGCTAAAAGAAAACCATAAGGAGTCCTGTTTGCAGTTTGCCAGCAGCCATGTTGGAGACCCAGCAGACATGTGGAAGAAGGTGCTTTGGTCAGACGAGAACAGAATTGAACTTTTTGGCCGAAATGCAAAATGCTTTATGTGGCAGAGAACACTGCACATCACTCTGAACACACCATCCCACCGTCAAATATGGTGATGGCAGCATCATGCTCTGGGGATGGTTCTCTTCAGCAGGGACAGGGAAGGTGGTCAGAGGTGAGCCAAATACATGGCAATCATGGAGGAAAACCTCTTAGAGTCTTCAAAAGACTTGAGACTGGGGCAGAGGTTCACCCTTTCCATAACATAAAGCCAGGACTACAATAAGATGGTTTAAAACAAAACATATTCACGTGTTAGAATGGCCTAGTCAAAGTCCAGACCTAAACCCAATCGAGAACCTGTAGGAAGATCTGAAAACTGCTGTTCACAAACACTCTCCACGTAATATGACTGAGCTGGAGCTGTTTCGCAAAGAAGAATGGGCAAAATTTTCAGTCACTAAATCTGTAAAGCTGGTAGAGACATGTACTAAAAGACTTGCAGCTGGAATTGCAGCAAACAGTGGTTCCACAAAGTATTGACTCAGGGGGACTGAATCCCTTTACACTATATATTTATGTTTATGGTTGTAATGTGCCAATATGTGGGAATGTTGAAGGGGTATGACTACTTTTGCCAGCCACAGTACTTTAGTTTGAAAGCCTAATTTCCTGATTTAAATTGTTTCTTGGGCAGGAGGTGTGTGATACACTGAGCCCAGCAGTAGCTCCTTAATTAGCAGGTTTAACACGGTGATTATTGCAGATAAGTTTGGGAACAAACTGTTCTGGGTACCACAATTGATGAGCTCCCCTGGGCGCAGCAACCGGCTTGTTTTCTCGCGGAGGACTGGAATGGTGAGATGATGTACAGACAAGCCAATGGAAAGCAAAGTGTAAATCCATTTCATAAAACCTGAGCTTCACTTTTACTTCACTTTTCTGTGCTTTTATTCTTGTAATGAATCACTGGTCTTTACAGAAGCCAATATTAAGAACTGTTGTTTATGTGACCCACTTTCTAATTGACATTTATGTTTGTTTTTTTGTCACAGCAGGACAGGGTCCTGCCAGGGTTTTGTGTGTAAATTCAACTTCTCATTGTAAAGTCAACCTTTCCAAACAACTCACCTACAACTAATTTCCATCTAAAACATTACAAAAAGATGAAAAGGATCCAACACTGCTGGACTGTAATAAGGCTTAGGAACTGACGGTTTTACCGTCTGGATTTACCCAGAATTATTACCGTACAGTAGTTATGGAACCTGTATGGTAACACGGATTAGGAACCGACAGCTTTTTCCAGCTCAGAGTAACAACAGTCTGTCTGACAACAGTTTTTGGGGAATTTTATGTCATAGACAGATATTAACTGGAATCCAATTTTGAGAGGGAGGTCCCAGTGAGATGGAATGGAAAATGTCTGAAAACTATTTTCAACTCTTGCCAAATATTCTTTACAGGATTTTAAATCTGTGCGTGACAAGGTCATCTTGACATAAGAATATGCTTTGACCTAAACTAGGGCTGCATGTTAGGAGTTGTTGCCCTGCTGGAAGCTGGACCTGAGTCCCACTCTCAAGTTTTCAAGCTTCAAACAGGCTGTCTTCCAGGACTGACCTGTGTTTAGCTCAATCCTTCTTTCCATCAACTATGACCAGCTTCCCTGGTCCGGGTGAAGAAAAGTCTTTCCACTATAACAGAAGCTTTTTCTTGCTGCTTTTCCATGAAGGCCACATTAGTGGGGAGCCTGACTAATAGTTGTCATGTCAGTAGATATTTCCACCTAAGATGTGGATCTCTGCAGTGCTTCCATTGTTAATGTGGGGCACTTTAGAGCTTCTCTGATCAACGTAGTCCTCGTCTAGTCTGTCTGTAAATGGGCGGCCATGTCTTTGTGGGTCTGCAGCAGTTCATCCTCCTTTAATGTTCAGATAATGGGCTGACAGCTGCAGTAGGGAGTTTTGTACCACTGGAGCAGTTTTCCTGTAAAGCAGGTTGCTTCTGCCCAACTTCTCCACAGCTGCAGCCCGCCAGCAATCTCAAACTTGAATGACTGTAGCGCTGTGGGGGGAACGGGGTGTGAGCAGCGACTGACAATGCTAACAACCAATCGGAGTCAGGAGGAAGGCTTTGATTGGTCGTCTCTGACCGGGAGCGGTGTATTTCTGCAGATGGCAGTAGGACCACTGGGAACAGCCAGATGAGCTTGATTTTTCACAGATTATTTGTTTCATATCTTACTGTCAGGACATAAGAAAAAATACATTTATACAAATGTTACCCAATGCAGCTTTAAAACAGAGCTCTGGGAGATGTTCAAACCTGGGGATCCTGCTTTAAACGTCTCCACAACTTTCTCACTGGCCTGTCTGCTGGGTTCCTTGGTCTCTTTGATGCTGTTTGCTCTCTAATGTTCTCTAACAAGCCTCCAAGGCCTTGACAAAACAGATGAATTTATACTGAGAATTAATGACACAAAGATGGACTCTGTGTACTAACCAGGTGATGCCTGAAGTAAATTGGCTCAGTATAAATCCATGCCACACTTTTCATTGGCAAAAAACTAAAATAAAACACTACATAAATCATGCATTTGTTTTTTGTTTTTTCTTGTCTACACACCAACTGACGTGATGCCGCCTGTCACTCAATCTTTGAAGCTCGTCAATCACAGACCAATTAGCGATCGCAATTTGTCCCAAAGTGAAACGCCCCTTAGCTGCTGGAGCTGCAGCTCTGACAAGAGTCCCGGACTTTATTAATACATTGCTGTCAGAAGGATTTCCCTAGCTCCTTGCACCACCATCACAAGGAGCTAAGGAGTTCATCCTGTAACCAGCAGGTTGCCCGTTCAAAACCCTGCTCTGACCGTCTCAGTCATTGTGTCCTTGGGCAAGACACTCCACCCACATTACCTCCTGGTGGTGGTGGTCCGAGGGTCTGGTAGTGAAAATGTATGGCAGCCTTGCTTCATTCCGTCTGCCCCAGGGCAGCTGTGGCTGCAAACATAGCTCACCACCGTCAGGGTGTGAACGGGTGAATGTAGTTAAAGCACTTTGGGGTCCTCAGGACCTGATAAAGCGCTATACAAGTGCAAGCCTTTTACCATTTTTACCAGTTCGTTAGCAAACAGTAAAATGGTTAAACGTTGACAGACGAGAAAGTACAATTCAGATATGCATTATCCTGAACGTTTAGTGAATGGAATTCAGTTTATTAATTTCTTTGAACCTAAAAGGAGTCAAGAAAAATGTAACAGATGGATAAAACTATGCTGCCGACCTGAGCTGCTGAACACAACAGTGATCAACCAGGAATTGCATCATGTTCGTCTGTATGAAGCTAACTCCGTTTTTGTTCATAAACATTATATGCTTAATGTTTGAATTAAATGGTAATGTTAACACCACTTCTGCTGTGTTTTGGATATCTGTATGTTGAAATTTCTGGTTACCAAAGTTAAGTCTGTGCACAAAGCTTTTAACTTTGCCCACCTAATAGCTCAGTGGCAGCATAAAAACATTCTCTGCAGTCTGCAGTAACCATTTAAATTTACTAATATATGTTTTAAGATGAGCATTAACTTCTATTTGTCTGTGGTTACCTTGAAATAACTTCACTGACACAATTTACAACTGGTTTGATTAGTTTTTTGTCCTGTGTTTTTTGCTGTAATGTTGGTATATAAGAAAAATGCCTCTAGTAACGCTGTGAGCTTCACTATCACCGTCATCACAAAGTCTTTGTTGTCGGGGAACACTTCTGCGTCGGTGGAGCGATCTTACAGTTGGTGTCACGTCAGTTATGTGCCACATTGTGTTCATCTACCACATAAGATCCCAAACAAAATACATGAATTTTGTGGTTATAATGGGACAGGGCAAAAAAAAATAAAAATAAAAAAATAACTGTATTATCTTGTATTGTCAAATCATCACTGCAATAAATATCAGGAAATCTTTAAGCCTATTTTCGCTATACCAACTATTTATATAAGGAGTATATCATGTACATTTTATTCTTCCCCTACTAAGACTTCAAAAGATAAAATGTTCTGGATGTAGAAACTAATTTTCAGTCATTAAAGATCCAGAGTTAAAGCAAATACTTCAAATAATCTGTCATCTCAGAAACACAACCAACGTGAGGACAACGATCCAATGACATCATGTAAACTGGAGTTATTTTCTGAACCAGGTGAGATCTGAGTAAATGAGGGAGGCCAGCGCCCCCAGGCTCCTCACCTGCTCTGGAAGTAGTTTGCTAGCTCGGATGCCTCATGGTTCAGACTCCTCAGGTGTACAATTAAATTGCCAGAGTTGGTGAACATGGCGCCGCATGTTTTGCACTCATAAATCCGCGGCTTGCGGATTATGTGTCGGGAGACCCTCATGTGGTGCTTATATTCACCGAAGGACGTGAATGTGGCGCTACATATCTGGCACCGGAAACAGCGTTTACCTTCGTGCTTCAGCCGATGCATCTTTAGGGAGTAGGCCCGTGTGAACTTTTTCCCACAGCGATCACACTGGAAAGGTTTAATGCCTGCAGGAACAGCACAAAGCGTGATGTAACCATGCAAAACTAAAAAGTCAAATACTTTTTTTCAAATCTGCCCTGAAAATGCTCTCCTAAAAAAAAAAGCTTTTAGTCAACAATTACAACTTCCAGTTTTGTCTTTTTAATCTTAATCTTAAATTAGTTTTTGATTTTTTTTTTTTGGGGGGGGGGGGGTTGTATTTTTTTCCATTATCAGAAAAAAATTAAACACCTCAATGAAAACATGCAGTATTTTTAAAGAAATGTTAGATGTGTTCTGAAACGTCAAGAGAATTTACAGTACTAAAGGGACTGAATGTATATAGCGCTTTTCTGCTCACACTGACCACTCAAAGGGCTTCACACAGATCGGTAGACAATAGGACAACATTAACATGTGACGGGGGAAGCTGGAGTTGAACCCACAACTCTCCGATTGCACGACGACTATTCTACCCACTGAGCGACAGTCGCCACATGCTATAAAGAAGTATTTGCCCATTTAAAGATTTCCTCTGTCTCTGCTTATTTTTCAAACTCAAAAAGAATTTTTTTCACATTAATACAACCTGAGTAAATAAAAAGATAGTTTTTAAAAGTTGATGTAATCTATTAAGGATTAAAAAGCGATTCATACCAAGCTGGTCCTATATGAAAAGGAATGACTTATTGTGACAATAACTGCATCAAATGGCTGTAATAACCGGCAATAACATTGACGGGAAGGAATGTTGGTCTACTCTCTCAGCAGAAATGTTATAATTCGACCACATCAGAGCTTTTCCAACCATAAGCAGTCTGTTCAAGGTCATGCCTGAGCATCTCCTTTGGGTTTAAGTCCCAACTTTGACTGGGCCACTCTAAAACTACAGAGATTGTTGTCTTACTGAACTGCTGTGTTAGTTTAGGCCAGATGTAACTGAACACACAACATCAAAAAAAAAGTTCTACTTGTGTATCGTCACTCCACAGAATATTTTCCAAAGGTCTTGGGGATCTTCAAGATATTCTTTAGGCAAATGTGAAGTAGGCCTTTGAGGTCTTTCTGACCAATAGTGGTTTTCACTTTGGCCACTTTTTTGCCTAGTTCTCTTCTGTCCTTCAATCAAATCATGAACACTTCCCTTAGCTGAGGTAAGTGAGGCATGCAGAGATTTACAGATGTTGTTCTGGGTTTTTGTGACCTCCTGGATGAGTTGTTGATGTATGTTTGGATTCATTTTGGAAGTTCTCTCCTGGGAACGTTATCCACGTTTTCCCATAGCTTTCTATTACCTCTTAAAACATTCGTTTTCATAGGCTACAAAGCAAAAAAAAAAAAAAATCAAGTTGTAAAAACTCAACACAGCTTAACAAACAGCTTCAGCTGATGTTAGTTGGGTCTGAAGGCTTCCCGTTTGTAATACAAGAGTATGTTAGGGAAAAATAATGGTATCTTTAGAATTTATTCACGCATGACCAGTTTTAATATGCAAATCTCAGCAAATACCGTCAGGGATCAGATTTTACCGCTGAAACAGTACCAGCTGATCTTCATATAGGACATGTAGTTGTACCCTCCAACAAACACATTTTTCCACATGCACCTACCGGAGTGTATGAGCATATGTTGTTTCAGGTTTTGAATGCGTGTGAATCTGACTCCACAAGTTGGACATTGAAAGGGCCGGTCCGGCCCGTTTGTGCCGGGTCGAGCTGATGGGCTTATATAGAGGTGGTATGGATACTGAATACCTTCCAGCCTAAAACAGATAGAAAGAATAACAGAGATTATCATTATCTGATGGACTCACACATTATTGCCTATAAACAACCTATGTTTTCATCTAACCATATTGATCAGGAAGGTTAGATGGATTTTTGGCTTTTAATAATAACCCTCTGATTTACAGTCGGGAACGTTAATGAATATTAATACCAAGTACCAGGTGCACACTTCTGAAGACTCAAATAAATACAGACAACCCCACTAAGATTTGGTCAAAAGATGCACCTTAACCAGAGCTTTTCTAAAGCCTTCAGCAAACATCTAAAAAATTTTTTAGCTGAAAAATATTTTTTACAAACTGGTCAAAATGGTTTAACTGTTTTCAGACATATTCATCCTTCATTTTGATCTTAACCTTTACATTACCATCTTAGAATATGTATTCTAGGAGCTGGCCTGTAATAGTTTTACTGTCAAAGAAATATTTTATAAAGAACACAAATAGGATCATCATCAAACACAGACAGGACAAAGAGTGAGTTCCAAGTTTATTTTATTTATGATATAAATATAAGAGTTTATGAATTCATTCCTAACCTCTTATAACTTTCTATATACACGTAAAGCCCATAAGACGAGATTTAATTTCCATGGGGGGACCTGCATAAATAAATATTTTATTGTAAGCTAATTGTTACAAACTAATATCATCCAATATTATAGAAGAAAATACTTTGTAGCAACAAATAAAACTGTTTAGATTAACTCATTAGTAGAAAAATAAATGCTACAATGTTACCTAAATTATATGAAATTCTAAAATAATGTTCATTTGACGATGCTAAAAAGAGGTCTAAATGTTTAAAGACTTAAAGGTTACTGAAGTGACTAAATGGGAGGCTGGTATATGCTTATGCGTGTGAGCAAGCAGAGTGCTGATGAGCATGAGGTGGTAGCGGGGGGGGCATCTCTACAGAACATGCCTTTATGTAACTCGATGAAATGAGGAATTACTCGATAGTTTACGCAAAGGGTAGCCAAAATAATTGATCATTTGATATAATTAATACTAGAAAATTAATTATAAAAAAAAAAAAATACTCCTTTGCATCAAAATCAATGCAAAGGGACCTGTTGACATTTGGACCAATTGCCGCACTTCTTGTGGCGGCAGCATTGCAAGAAGAGAGCCACTCTTCGTCCTCCCTGCAGAAACTCATCTGGCCAAAACAGTAATCTGCTGTTGGGGGTTTTAAACTCTGCTAACATGACGAGCACAGCCAGAAGAAAGAAAGAAAAAAACTGCAACCCTCTTTAGCCAACAAGGCAACCACAGAAGCCTTGTTAGTAGGGATGCTAACAGATAACTAACTTAAAATGAATTGTCCATTAGGCTAGTGCTCTATTAGATTTCATCCAGTTAACTGATAACGTCCCATTACGGACCTTCCTTCAGTGTTGTAGTATGGCCGCCATCCAGAAGAGGGCGCTGCCGCTAATTCTAAAGTGAAGCCTCAATGGTTAAATGAGAAAAAAAATCATCGAGGCAACTTGAAGCGGAGTCCAGTGTGAGATTTTTTTGCACTGTTTAATGCCAAGGCTGCAAAATGCTCTTTATGCTGATTAAATATAGACACTCAACAAGCTCCTTCTGTTACCACCTTTGTAGCGTCCTACACTTAGTTTTTCATTTTAATCAGCCAATAAATGTACACTAGAAGCATAACACAAGCCTACAACGCGCATTCTTACGCTACGCAATGCCTAAATTAGATTGAAGTTTTAATTTCAGACACGTATAAGCTCATGTTTGACAGGGAATAAAGGGGAAAACAACATCCTGTGTCAAAGTTCACTTCCGAAAGTATCCCAAAAGTCGAGTCTCGATTCAGCCACGAGGTGGCAGAAGTCACCTTGTTGACGCTGCTGATTGATGGGATGCACTCATTTTTGCTGAGCTCTCTGCCTTTCCTCTGGCAACACTTAGTCAACTAGCGGCAGGAAGGCCACGGCACGCCTTCAATTCGACGCTCTTCCCATGTGGCAATAGTTCTTTTCATGCAGCTGTGGAGCGTACTTTGCAGTGTCTGGTGTAAATTTAAGCTTTTAAAAACACGCCGTAAACCGCGCCGCTTACGTTACCTGCCTGGTGTGTTTCCTGCTAAACGCTACAACACTGATGCTTGAGAGGAACCTAAAAAAGTCAGAGCACACCAACCGTTCAGAGTCCTCAGTTCCCACCAGGCTGTCCTGACCCATGGACCTTTGCTGCATGTCTCCCCCTCTCTCTATACTATTTCCTGACAGGTTACTGTTAATTTAAGATCAAATAAAAGCAACTAGTGCCTAAAATAAAAGCAGGTATAGAATGATTCTTTATTTGTCCCGTAGCAGTAACATGTATTTGTATCAACAAGTACCTTCAAAGTATATTGCTGCAGAACTGAAACTCATGTAGTTTGAAACTTTAATTTTGTGACAAACCTGTTACTCAATTACTAAAATATAGTAATATATCCTTTTATGCAGTAAAAAAGTAACTAGCAGCTACAGCCAAAAACGATCAGTAACCAAAAGTGAATAAGCTTTGGCCATATGAAGTTAAGACATTGGACAACCTTCACCACCAGTGAAAAGCTTCAGCTGGACTTCTGCGTATACGTGAGCCTGTATGGAAACTTTTAACCCCGTTAGTTTAAGATGATTCCACACAGTAACACGTTTTTTCTCCTGATTCTTCCCAAATGACGTCAAGTCTTACACTGTTTAAAAACCCCACTTGACTCTAAGTGGTAGGTGATGCTGTAAACGTGCGTCACTTGTTTTATGTCTGACGTTCGCAGATGACCCTTTTGACTAGAAGTCAGTCCTCATAAAATAAATCTCACATTGCTAGGCGTCGACAAGAAGGGGGAAAAAAAATAAATAAATCACCAATATTTAGATTACAGTGCATTGCCTCAATAGGTCTGCGTTTCCTACCTAAACAGGTGTGGTCCAGACATGCTGTAATGAGGATCATGTCTACGCTCTTTATGACTCGTGACGCGTTCACTGCAAGTTCTGACAAAAGGTTTCCAACAAGTTATGATACCTCTCATCATCCTCTGCGTGTCCTCCAGCGTTAGAGGTGCTCTGCATTGAAGGCAAGCTTTCTGACACACCTTCATCCATTGACCCTGAGAGGAGAAAGGGAGAAAGGTGAATCAAGGAGGCTAAATCGGATGAATAAATCTTGCAGCATGTGATCTCAGATGGGATTAGGTTAGATTGATCTTTCCCTTCCAAGGTAAATCCCTTTTTAAGAACTGAACCTGCTTATCAACAATGCACTTAGCTGCTTAAACATTTAGGGACAAATGAATAGTTTCCAGCGTCTTTCATTATTCATGACAAGACAGATAATCCTTTCAAATACTGCTGAGACCATTTAACAATCTAAGTTTGAATTGAGACCAGTACAAATAAAACTGTGGGTGGGTAGGCCGCTCTGGCAGCAGGCTGAGGCAGGTCTGATTACGCGTTTTAAAAAGTTACTTTGTGTTAAACTGGCTCCGGATGCAGCATCTATTATAATAGGGACAGATTTCTTCTAACATTTCATTCCAACTCTAAGAGAAACGTTTTGTAGCCATTAACACAACTTTGCATAGCAACACTTAGCAGAACGTATTGAGCTCTTTTTTGAATAATTGTTTTAAATGGCAGAGCCAGTTTTAAATATGGCCCATACTTTTTCAATGAGGTTGGGGTCAGAACTATTCTTGGCCTGCTTAACCCATTCCAAAACCAATCCTGATCTTGGTCGTGTTGGAACCTTGTCCGTTTCCAAGTCTTGCCCATCTAGTTGTTTTTTCGTAGGCTTCAAAGACTCACCTTGACTCCTCCAAACAGCCATCTTAACACCAATATGGAGCTTACACTTCTCTCTGAGTAGCCACGCTCTCAGTCCATGTTGAGGTGGACAGAGACACTGGTGTTCCAGCACCTTCCAGTTAATGACAGCTTTCAGCTTCATGGGCTGTTCTTGTACATTTTGAGCAATCTACTTTTTTCTGAGGTTGACACTTCAGGTCAGATGAAGGAAACTTTAACACATTTGGGCTTTCCAGAACAAACTAGATCCCAAACGCACTCTTGCCTGCTTTATTTCAACATTAAGCTTGTGGATGTCAGGGTTTAGTTTTGATCTGGCTTTTGTTAACTATTTTTCAGTTCTTCCTCGTTGTCTGGGTTTAGTTAGGATCTAGTTTTATTTATGGTTAGTTTTCAGTCTCCTCCTACCGCTCCCACTCAGTCTTCCCGTCACTCCCACTGCAGTTAATCACACCTGTCAGTCACTAATTAGCCAGACTCACTTCACCTGCCAGCCTCCCTACTTAAGCCTCACTCTGCCTTCACTTCTTTGCTGGTCCATCATCATTCAACACCTACTCCTCGCCTGTCTGCCTGGTTTGCACCTTCTGACCATTTGTTTTCTGCCTTAGTGCTTTGCTTTGTATCTCTGCTGGTTTCTGGATCCACCTGTCTCCCCTCTGCATCTCAGGCTGAGTTTCTGGACCGTGTTGACTCAGTCTGCAAGTATTCACCTGGATTAGCTGTTATCCTGCTATGGTTCTAGTCTTCAAGTATCCACCCTGTCCTGCTGTTAATCCCACTGTTACTCTGGCTTTCAAGAACTCATTCCCTGCCGTGTTAAGGGGCCTGCTACTGAGCTCTGGTTAGCTCTTTGCCGAGCTGCGGACTCTGTTGCCTAACTCGTTCATGGACTATTACTCCACTCTGTACCTGCCAGTCAGCTCCTGCATCCTTCATCTTTGCCTGGTTACAGACTCTGGTTCATCATCATTCACTTTTACAATAAACTCTCTTAAGACCAGCTCTGTGTGTGCGTGCTATGTCCGGGTTCATCCAAAGAAAAATCATGACACTGGAATGGACCAGACCTCGAACCCAATTGAAAGTCTGGACTATACTAAAAAGTCGGGTTTGTCGAAGGAAGCCGACCAATTTAAAGGAACTTTTCTGACAGGAAAAACATCCAGACAGAATTGTCAGAAGCTTGTTGATGACCCAAAATGTGCTGATTTGCCTGCAACTTGCCATGGGGCATTTATCTAAATATTAGTGGAGGTGTGTGCATACATTTGCATCTGTATGTAGGATATTATTTCTTTAAATTAGGACAATACACATTAATTAACATGCCAGCTTTAAGCATCAATGTAAATATACTGGAATAAGCACAAGAGCTAGTTTTCATCCACTGTCCTAAGGCAGGCAGGGCAATAAACATAAAACAAGACAATATGCAGAAGAGAAGACAGATGAGAAATAAAAAACATACCAAGAATTTACAATAAACTCAGATTATTGTAAATCTACCTGTCAACACATGTCTGGTTAGTTTTAAACCAAAGTTTCAGAGTGTTTATTGATATCGATCATGATTTCTATTTTACCGATGTGCTTTTTGTTCTATATGCTGCAGCCCTCGTCTACAATGTCTAAAATAAAGTTGAACGTCTGAACCCAGTTCTTATTTTGACATTTAATAAAGCCGTTTATTAAATGAATAGACCAAAAATGCATCTTTAAAAGCCAACAGTGAGTCACGCAGATGGTGACTATATCTAAACTTCCAGAAGGCATTGGAGACAGATTAGAGGAACGTTGACACAATATTCTACATTTATAATACTTTCTACATACTATAACCCACCTATAGAGGACGACTGTGGACTGATAAGCAGCTCTTCCTGGACCGGGTCGCTCCCTGGCACCGTCTGCTGGTCGCTCATTGAGCTCTGAGAGGCACTGACTGGCTGCGACGACGCCTCCTGAACCTCTTCGTCGCTGAGACGCTCCACCTTCACCCGCACATCTTCCTCCTCCGTTGCCACCGGTGAAGACACCACCTTGGAGCTCTCGCATGTCAGGAAGTCGCTGAGCCGCCGCGCGACCACACCTTCCGAGGTCCCCGGGGCGCCCTGCTCCAAACAGCGCGGGCTCTCGGGCAGCTTGGACTTGTCCGAGTGAAACCTGCGGTCGATGCCGAACGGGAAAGTCCAGGGAAAGGCCAGGGAAGACTCCACGGGTTGGGCGGGGCCGTCTGAGAACGAAGGGGACGGGTTGGGGATCTGAGGCGAGGTGGTGACCATCTGTGTAGTGCATTTGAGCGGACTCTCTGGCGACGCCATTGTCACGAAGCTTTTGCGTTTCCGCCGCGATTCCCGGCAGATGGGGACGTTTCTCTCCATCACGCTGCAGTCGGAGGACACGGGGGAGACGCTGCCGTCCAGCGGCGTCAGAGCGCAGTGTGATGAGGCGCCCTCGGGGGCTGCTTCGTGCGCTTTATCTGCTGCTATGTTGCTGCTGCTGTTGTTGGTTGGGCTCCACAGAATACTAGACTTCATGAACTCTGAACATGTGCTGGCCACGGCAAACATCTGCATGTAACTGGCAGCGGCCAGCACGTCGATGATGTTCTCTGTGCTGATAGAAAGGGTAGAGGTGTAGGCGTACTCCAGAAGAGGAGCGAAGCCACTGACGGTCACGTGGTGGAGGTCCAACACGAACTTTTCCTCCTCTTCTGGCCGGCCCACGAGCTTGGAGCGGAAGAATTCGCTGCAGCAGGCCAAGACCACTTTGTGTGCTAGGAAGAGCTTGTCCTGGACCCGGATGGTCACGTCACATAGGTGACCCTCGTTGCGCAGGGCGTTTAGCTTGTCCAGCATCTCCTGGCTGTGGGAGGTCGAGCTGTGGGTGAAGGTTTTCACCCCCATCCTGGACTCCACCTTACTTCGCACAGAAAAGCTGTCCTGAAACGAAATGGCGAAAACAGATCACTTTAGATTGCTAAAAATGCCGGGCTTGGGTCCGAAGAATCTGACATCCATCAATAATGCACTGCAAATGATTTAGTTCTTACCAAGGTTTCAAAACAACTTCGTTTTACAAGCGTTAGATAGTGAATCTTGTTTATATTATGTGTCAAATGAAATTATCTCTCTGCATGGAGAGATAATTCACATGTTTTGAGTACATTTTCTTGAGGATTTAGCATTTTAATCAGGATTTTCTTTTGCAGCGTCTGTGCTAAAATTAAATGAACTGAATCTTTATTATTGGGGATGTTTAAACTTCTCTGCTGTTAACCAAAATCAGGCAAATTACCATTTGTCTGCTAAATGGCTCAGACATGCAGAAATCCCTTAGATGCACCATAAAAACACCGGAGACTCATTTATAAAAGGTGCCGTACGTCTCTTTCCAAGCAAAGGTTGTGATCTATAAAGAAAAACTGAAGAGGAGAAGGTGCAAACACCCACACTGGTTTTGGGGACAGGGGAAGCTGGCGGCGCAGGGGGTGAAGTGGTGAATGGCAGCCAGACTGCATCAGTGTTGCTTTCAGACATTCAATCCCCCTTCATATCAGACTTTATTCATAGATCAACTTTATCATAAGCATTTAAACCACTATGTTATCCATGCTAGCCCCAGTTAGGGACAGTACTGAAACCCGGTAGCATAACGGCCCTGGGGTCATGTCGGACAAGCTTCAGCCTTCATGGTCCTCCTAACGTATTTTTAAGGTTGCATTCATTTTTTTCCTGGAAGACTCCAACCAAAACAACATTGTTTTGCCAATCTTCTCCACCTTAGAAACACTCACATGTTCGCCTCGCTTACGTTCATCAACACTGCTGTCAACTAATTACTTTTCAGATCGCCGTAGCTAATTTATTCAAGAGCGACAATAGATCTAGCAATTTGTTTCTGTCTTGTTTCAGACTTTACCAACTAGTGAAAGCACCGATCGTTCTAAGTTTACGTCTCTTCAGCAAACTGCGAGTGCAGCTGTGAGCCCCTCCCACATCAAACGCCCTGAGGCGGTCAGTCCGTCAGCGTGGCCGAGTCACAGATTCATCTGTTTTCCATTGAAAATGAGTCACACATGAGCAAAGCATCCACTTTATTATAAAGCGGGATGTAAATATATTATAAACAATCTTCAGTGGGGTAATGATTTTTTTTTCTAATGAGACTGCTACACCTAAATAGATCCCTCCCTGGAACTGATTCACACAGTCTCTGTCATTATTCAGCTCATCCACTATGGGTGCCTCTGCTATCTTTTGGTAAAACTGATAATATAAAAAATATATAAATGTAGTTTGGATTCAGGTAAAAATATTATTTAACACTTTAAATAATTTTATATGTTCTTTTTTGTTGTTTTGAGCATATTTAGAGCGTTTTTAATAATTTTTTGTCTCGTATATGTAGATATTTCTCTCTCTTATAACATACTTTTTATTCAAGATCTGGTGTTTTAATCTTTTGTTTATACCTAAAGTTATTTATATAATGTTTTATGGCTCTATTTCTATAACAAATATTTATTTTGTACTTTTATTTTGTTTGCTTTTGTTCGAAATGTTTATAGAAATTGAACCAGTCAGTGATCCTGATTAGTTTTTTTTCTACCCTTTTGTTTAATTAAAAAATAAGCATCGACAATGATACCGATAAAATACCAGACCGATAAGGAGTTTCATTAAGAGTACTACTATCGATAAATCCTTAACGATACCCATCCCTAGCACTAGTGAGCCATAACTATACCTTTCTAATTATTAAAAAAGGCCCAGAGCCAAATTAAATTTTAAATCAAAGCCCATCCAACATTTTTTCAGAGTTTTCCACCATCACTAACTTCATCTCTCCTGGAACGGACGCATAGCCTCATCCAACCCAAGAAGAATTTCAACACGTACCGCGGCGTGTTTAACGCTTAAGATTCACCTTTTAACAGGTTATTTGAATGTGCTTCTACCTGTGATTTACACATTTAATAACGACCTTTCTGGGACATTTCTTCACCACTTTTTTTGCCCTTTTCTCTGTGTTTGCCATAGAAAAACATGAAATAACATTGATCAGCTGACTCATTTGAATAGAAATCATCTATTATGTTATGAGGTGCTTTGCATTGCCAATTTATACTTGAATCTGGGCGTACAGAGAGCAGAACATGAGGTGGAACGTTCAGGTGCAGCTGTGATCTATAAAAGGAAATTACCCGCTGGCGTGTTTTAGAAATTGTTCTCAATTTCCAGCTTTTGGGCCTACGCAAGCTGTTAGCAAAGATCTTACACAATGTTTTAGAAATGAGTCCCACAGAATAAGGCGGACATGAGTTTGTGGACAGGTACGTGCAGAGCTAAATTTTATGAGCGTTTACGCCATGTCACCATAAACTGCTCGGTGAAAAGACGTCTCCATGGCAGCTGAGACTCACAAACTCCTGCAGCCTCTCTGCACCACAGACTGGCAGGTGGATGTCTGCTGTGGGAAATGTAGGAATTTGTCACAAGAAAAAAACAATAAGTGCGCTGGACTAAGAAGTTTAAAATATCCGCAGAGAGTCTGCGGGTTGCCCAGTTCAAGCAGGTGTGCCGCCGCCTTCAAAGTTTTTTCTAAGCTAGTCGTCACTCCTTTACTTTCAGCTCAGAGTCACCTGGGTTCACACACAGGTAAACTCACTCCTGCCAGGTGAGAGAGCGCTCAGAGTCACGACTAATTTGTACCTGCCGTGGTAAATATTTCTGCTAGGATGGCTACATTAAAAACTCCCATGGAGTCGGGAGCACTGAGCGTCTCCTGGCCGTGAAGACGTCGGCAGAGGCTGTTCTGATTGGGGAACACGGGGTGTTCATTAAAGAGAAATGCTTAAATTACCAAGTAATTGTCCCCGGCAGAATTTGTATCGCTTGTGTCGGGATCGCGGGATCCAACAGGATAAATGCGTCCTTTTTCTGTTGTGTTACAGCTGAAAAAGGACAGATTTGTTTATTTAACGTAGTGCGATTACCAATATACCGAGAACGTTTTCCTGATACAGATATGAGGATGATCACGTCTGTTTAAGCTCGATTATTCTAAACATTAATGCTCAATGCCGCACGTTCTAAACAAGTAAACAGCCCTATGGTCATTTTCAGATGTCCTACAAAAATACCATTTGCTTTGATTGTCGCACATCACCAAATGAACCTTCCTGAGTCCACCTATGAAATAAGATGGCTGCATTGTTCTTGGAACACGCATTTTTGTTGCTAGATAGACCTCATGAATGGATGACAAACAGATCCCAAATGTAATAAAATTAAAACGGAATAAAGTTATGCTCAAAAATATTATAAACTCTGGCAGATCTAGATTATAAAGAGATTTTCATTCAATCAAGAAGTAGGAAGGAGGAAAGGCAGGTGGCCTTCAAAATAAAACCATGTATAAATTCCCACGACAGAGAGAAACATAGAAAGAGAGACAGAAGATGGCTGCTCATATAAAGATGTATTCTGTGAGAAAGTGCCCCCACCACCCCCAGACAAAACTTTTAGGGGAAACACTGGCATAGATAATGTTCTATTATTATTTTTAGACAAGGGTCATTTTCCCCCATGTCTAAAATACAGACAAATACTGAGAACTGGGTGTAAAACAAAAACGTTTTTAAAAAAAACTTTTACAATTCTAAAAAGAAGAACAAGCTAAACTTTTGAGAAAGTGCACCATGGAAGGCAATAGGGGTGCACAAAAGGAAACACAAAGGTGTTCTCTGAGAGGAAGGCTTGAAAAAAGAATGGGGAGCTTGGAGAACAAAATGCCAAGTTATGTAAGAACAATCAAAGCAGATGCGCAGCGATGCAAGCCAGACCCATGTGGAGGCCAGTGTGCTACAGGACGCTCAGCAGCTGTCTGTGAGACATGTGGACTCTCTGAAGCATGAGATTTTCCATCAGGCAAAAGCTCAAGTGAAGGGGCTCTCGCAGGGAGAGAGCGCTAGCCACCACACACACGGAGCAGAGGAAAATACTCTGGGTTGGTCCGGCAGAGGCTAAATAAATTATAGAACAGGGCTGCAGGAGTACGGCAAGAGAGAGTCTCGTCTAAATCAGCGGACTGAACTAACAGAAAACAGCTTTTGTCAAGAATAGGCTCTTTCACAGTTCGGGATGATTTAGATCTGAAAACCAGGCAGTATCTAAACTCTGCCAGGCAAACGTTTACTTTTCATTATTTGTGTTTTATCTGCCTTTTCTTTCTCAGCAAGGTATTGCTAGCCATGTTCTTCTATGTTTTTTTTTATGTTGACGTCTTTCCTGCTCAAACCAAACCAGCAGAGGCAGCCCGAGCAAGCCGGGTTCTGTCCAAAGAAAGCGCTCCTCTCTACTGTCCCCTGTGGCCCTGGTCGTGCTTCACAAACAACTGGATGCATTATGTTGGATTTCTTTGTCGAACAAATTAAAAAATAAATCAAATTGAATTTCACGGACACAAAAGCGACAAATCAAAGAAAAACCGGCCGGCCCCAGAAGACGGTCAGTGTGGCGCCAGTTTCTGTGTTACGTGCAATGAACATGAAAAAGAATCAGCTGAGACTAGCAGAGCAGATCTGTACACAACATACATGAGTAGCCTGAAATATCTCTGAAGACCAGAGGTGAGGAAATGCAGCTTCATAGAGTAAGAACCCTGCTGAGCTTTCCTTCATCCCGTTCACTGAGCCAGGGGCCTCATCTATAAAGTTGCGTGCGCACAAAAGTTGGCCTGAAACGTGCGTACGGCACTTTCCCACCCAAAGATTGGAATCTTTTTTTTTTATATATTTATTAAACTTGACGGGGAAACGTGCGGTCCTCACGGCAACTCCGACCGATGACTTTAATCATAGATCAACTTCATCGTAAGCATTCAAAACCCCAGTGTTAGTCATGCCCTCGCTGGTGAAACATAATGAAACAGAAGGACCTTTTTAAATAAATTAAAAAATTCCCATAAGCCAACTTAAATCCTAAATAACAGTCTGCGGGTTATCGAGGGTTTTCTACCATCACATTCCTCTCCCCGATGATCACCAGGGTGACGTGTACCACAGATTGACAGATAAATTGCATCAAGGTGTGAGGCGATGACTTCAGTTGCTGTAAACAGTCTAACACACCCATGCGTAATGCTGTGCGGTACGGGGCACTGACACTGCGGGAGGAGACTGCAAAGGCAAGACAGTTTTAGGGAATACAGATTTCCTGGCCAATGATGATGCCTGGGCAATATGCCGCATTAGACACCGAGCATTGCATTTATTTGCTTCTTCTCTGGATGCATTTACACAGAGGAGCGTTGCGTAGGTCAGCTAATAACAGCTAGCGTTAGCTTACGTTGTCCGGGAGGTTTATAACTTATAACGCTTAGGTACGTTCAAGAGCGTCACTGACCTTTCTGTGTTGCTCTCCAACATCCATGTGGTAACTGTTCCACGTCATACAGACCAATCCGCTAATCAAAAATGAGCGTAATGGTTTATAAAAAAAAAAAATTAAATAATGATCCTTCCGCAGGTTCACCTACGGCAATCTACCTCAGTGAGAACCTGAAATTAGAGATGCACAACTAGAAATTGTCTAAATCAGATTCTTTTTACCTTGATCAGCCATGACAGGTGACCAGCTGGCCTCTGAAAGTCAGTAACCCAATCTTTTTCCATAAGTCAATGCACCGTATACAGCCTTCCAGGTGGAAGTTGTTACTTTAGAGAGAAGAAACAAGAGGTTAGCTGTTTTCATTAGCAGTGACCTGTGGCCAGTTTATAGTCTTTTAGGTTTTTGTAAAGCGATTCCCTTTTATGGGCTCAAACTACCAATGTTCAACATATTTCTTCCCTTCTATTTGATAGGTTGTATTCTCTTAGGCCTCTTAACCCTAGACCTTGGATTAAAGGTGAATATTCTTGACCATTTCAGCCCTTGGACTTTTCTGATGCCTTACTTCAAACATGAATCGCCTTGACGTCTCCATAAATTGTTTAAATTTAATCTTCAAAAGGGATTTAGCAAAAATCAGGTGGGCGGGCCCTCAGTTCGGACCTTCTACTGTCTTCAGGATCGTCAAGAGCATGTGGGGAAAGCTGGCAGCAGCTCTAGGTGTGCAGGGCAGGGAAGGGGAAAAGATGCTCAGCAAATACTTGCTCTGGTAATACAGGGTAGCAACCACAGGCTAACGGACTGAAACCCAAGTGTCAGGTCAGACGGAAGCTCAAGAGCTTTTCTGAATCCACCTGCCAAAATAAGACAGCTAGCTTCAGCGCTTAGTGCCACTCAATCTATTTTTTTGTTTTCTTAAGTCCTAACGTGAGATAAGCTGCCACAAATAGTTGCATAAAATACGCTATTTCGTTCTTAGTTACAAACACTAGATGTCATTCACCTTATTTCGAAGCCAGCGTTTTCAGTTATGACCGTGCCCAACCGTTTGTTTTGATGCTACAGCTAGCAAGCGTCAGCCACTATGCTAACGCTAGCTGACCAAATATCGCGGTCAGTTAGCTCAGGTCGTCTTCACAAAGCAGACGCAGCTGAGGAGCCAGAGAGCGTTTTTCTCTCACACACACGCGCAGGAGGTCTCCCTGTTGGAAAATGACTCTGAAAAAGTGAATTTACCTTCGGGAGGAGGCCGGAGTCAACAGCCGGGGCCTCTGGATGCTGATGGCTCAGCTGACAAAAAACTGTCGAAGACAGCGGTGCGCCCTGCTGCTGCGCCGCTTCGCCTGCTCACATTCCCCGCTGCTCCGAGGCAGTTGTTCGCCTGCCAACCGCCTCAGCTCACAGTTAAATTACCGCTCAGACAGATTCGCATCACAACAAACAGGTGCTACAAGTTCCCGAGGTGCTGTTCTCAGTCCTTTGTGGTCCCCGTTGTCCTCTCTGTGCTGTATTTTTTACCCCACAATGCAACGCGCACCCCTCACTGTGCCGTACTGGAAGAAACAGGAAGTGTCAAATGCGTCACCTCGGAAACCGAACACTTCTTCCACTTCATTCCTGATCAGAGTGGACTTTTTTTAGACATTAAATTTGTAACACATTTTTTTATCCTATCTATGTGATTCTTTTTTTCTTTTTAACTCGAGAATTATAGTTTAAACACAAGTTTTTTGATCGGTTTCTCTTCAAACAAATATTTTTTCCTTCTCCTGACAGATCTGTCAGGAGAAAGAAAAAATATTTGTTTGAAAATAGGAGCTATTTTTCAGCCTCTTTTGAGGTGTCTAAAAGCCTATGATTGGACCAAACTTCTTAGGTCTTAAAAGGTTAAAAACGCCAGCAAAAAATTCACCTGCAAAAATTCAGCTGCTACGGAGCCCCTCTTACAGAGCCCCTCTGGTGACAATGACAGAATTTTTTTTTTGAAGATGTTAAGTCTTAGTAAATTGTGGCCATGCGTTACTAATGCGTGGCCACAACTTAACATCTTCAAAAAAAAAAAATCTGTCCATGTCACCAGAGGGGCTCCGTAGGCTGCAGATATTCGCCAGAAAAATAAACCGCTGCAGAAATTTGTCTGAAGAAAATTCACCGGTGAAGTTTGGCCGCTATCAGATCAGCTGAGCGGCATGTAACAATTTGCCTTTCAACACAATGACAGTTTGGTTTGATTTTTTTCCGTGTTTTTTTTCTGCAAATCATTATTATTCACCTTTAATATAGAAACACTGGTGTATACTGTTTAACTAAAACCAAAGTAAAAAAAAATAATAATAATTGCCTGTGATTGAGTGTTACAATTCAAAAATACAGACTGATGTCAGTCTAACCGATACCCGATATGTACTGCCGATATTTTTGGGGCCAATTCTCGAAGCCGATATTGTTTTTTCTTCCTCTATTTACATGATAAAAAGGACAATGACAACAAATGTTACACAAGTCTTAAAATTTGCGTTTAAACCAGCTAATATTAACAATCAGCTTTATGTTTGCTCAGTATGAGGGATTGCTGCAAAGCCATGGACAATGCAGACGACTCTCCCTGTAGCTCTACGCTTCTCCAGGAGTGAATGCTGCCTGTCGGGACTTTGATGCAATCAACTGGACCCCTTATATAGGAAATGTTTGACCAATCTGCATAATATGATTGAATTTGACTTTGTAAAGTGCCTTGAGATGAAATGTTTCATGAATTGGCACTATATAAATAAAATTGAATTGAATTGAATTGAAATGAATTGAATTATACCACAGTTTGAAAGGTACACAGAAAAAACATGCATGACCACTCTTGTGGCAGCGCTTTGCTGCCACTCTTCTTTAGTTATGGGGAGAAGGAAGAGAAAAACACTGACCACCGGTGCACTGTGTGGACCTTATTTTATGTAAAGTTAGATGCTGTACGTGTAGTGATTGGTAATTACTTTTGTGTGGATACATAATTCTCCATGGGAACAAAACAAAAACACGCTCAGCAGTGGCAGCTCGCCAGCTGGAGATCAGACGTGGGTTTTTAAATACAGAAACAGACACACACTGCTGTTTCCTCCTGCTCAAAGTGAGAAAGTGACAGACTTTCAAAGGCCAGATACAGCTAAATTAGATAGTTAAAACCAGTGTGCGAAATACCTGTCAATATTTGGGGGGTCCCCATCTCCTGATTGTTGCGCAATACTGATGTAAATTTTCTCAATATGCAGTAGGCCTATAACATTACAATGTCAAAGACAAAGTTGGCTTTAATGTCAATTCTTCACATTCACCAGACATACAAGGACTCGAGAGGACGTTTCTCATTCACCAACAGTGAAACAGATAAAGGCACAACAGATAAGATCAGTTCCTAATACTAAAATGTAAAAATTTTTAGTATTAATTGTTGTCAGCATTACGTCTTTCTTCTGTTTGGCACGCGCATGCCTAATTTGCATACGCGAACAGGATTGGCTGGCTCCACTTGGCAAAAAACAGAACATATTTCCCCCTGGGATCATTAAAGTATGTCTGATTTTAATTCTGATATTTGTGAATAAATGTTTTGAATTTTAAATACTGGACATGTTGAGCTTAAACATTTTTTAGTGACCATTAGTGACAAAGAAATATTTCATTTTTAATTTTTTTGACACAATTTGAGACCCCCTTTAAATTTTGCTTTTGAGGCTTTCAGGGGTTCTCATGGGTTAATCGGGGGGGTCGAGCCCCCCCGGACCCCCCCGTATTTCGCACTCTGGTTAAAACTATGTCAAAAGTTGAAAATGTACCTCGTTGTTGTCCGCTCTCTCCCAGGGACGGGGTGGCAATATATGTACGTCACTTGATCCCGAGTCCTGGCTGCTGAATACACTAATGACTGGCACTGCCGATACAAAAAGAAAATGCAAATATTGGCCAAAAATATCGGCCAGACGACGTATCGGTCAACCTCTAATTTTTCTTTGGTAATTTGGGAGCAGGAAAAGGATGGCACTAAACACAGAGCAATCCTGGAAGAAAATATGTTAGAGGATGTGAAAGACATGAGACGTGCGAGGATGTTCACTTTCCTGCAAGAAAAAACATTAAATACTGAATAAAATAGAATAGAATAGTTCTTTATTCAACCACAGTGAGGAAATCCAAGTGTATCAGCAGCAAGTAAACATAGTAGGCTGACCCAAAAGTGTACAAAATGTACATGTATAATTGTGCCTAAAAAACAGCAACAGACTATCTGCATGAAAATTGGGAAACAACTGTGCAATTAACAGCGGGGACATGTTTGTTGGGAGTAGTGATAGTTGTAAAGTTTATCAACTGCTGGGAGGAAGGATCTTCGATCACACTCTTTTGTGTGTTTAGCAGTCTGTCATTAAAGACGTTCTCCAGCTCTGCAAGAGCTTCATGCATGGGGTGGCAGACAATATTTCTTCTGGTTTCCTTCTGTTTCCCACAACTGCAGTGGGTCGAGGAGGTATCCTTGGACAGACTTTGCCTTCCTGGGCCTATCTAACTGCAGTCCACTTGAAATTTGGGGACAAATCGACGTAATAACATTTTAGAGACTAGTTAGAAGTTACTGTACTGACAGAGGTTTGTGCAATTGCTGTAACCTTGCCTGCAAGATGAATTCTTGAGAATCCATCTTGTACCGCACCGGCTTCAACCGTTCGTATCTGAACCCAAAATGGTTCGGACCAATCACGTTGCCGTTTGAAGTTCAAGGCGGGACATGTCGCTGCAACGAAAGCAAGAGCTAATGAGCCAACAGCCCAAAAGACATCAAAATGGCATCCCTTGAGTAACTTACCTTTTTGTGGTTTCTCATGATATCTGCTGCTTACGTTTTGATTTGAGACTGTAATTGGCTAAAACCAACCTTTGGTAGGTGGGCTCTAGGTGTCGGTTCGTCCAATCAACTCGGAGAGTTCTGCTGACTGTCTCTCCTTTCCCTCAACGGATTCAATAGGAGCAGTCCAAGATTGATAATGTGCAGAATGAAGAGTGCTACACATTATCAATCTAGCTGTCCAGGTTATGAGTGCTAAGCAGAATTCAATTAAATTCTAGTTATATAGCGCCAATTCATAACACATGTCATCTCAAGGTCCGTCCGTCCGTCCGTCCGTCCGTCTTCTTCCGCTTATCCGGGGTCGGGTTGCGGGGGTAGCAGCTTCAGTAGGAAGGCCCAGACATCCCTCTCCCCAGCCACTTGGGCCAGCTCCTCAGGAGGAATCCCAAGGCGTTCCCAGGCCAGCCGGGAAACATAGTCCCTCCAGAGTGTCCGGGGTCGCCCTCTGGGCCTCCTCCCGGTGGGACGTGCCCGTAACACCTCTCCAGGGAGGCGTCCAGGAGGCATCCTGACCAGATGCCCGAGCCACCTCAACTGGCTCCTCTCGACGTGGAGGAGCACCGGCTCTACTCTGAGTCCTCCCTGGATGACTGAGCTCCTCACCCTATCTCTAAGGGAGAGCCCAGACACACTACGGAGAAAACTCATTTCAGCCGCTTGTATCCGGGATCTCGTTCTTTCGGTCACGACCCAAAGCTCGTGACCATAGATGAGGGTAGGAACGTAGATCGACCGGTAAATCGAGAGCTTCGCCTTTTGGCTCAGCTCTCTCTTCACCACAACGGATCGGTACAGCGCCCGCTTCACAGCAGACGCTGCACCAATCCGCCTGTCGATCTCCCACTCCATCTTCCCCCCATTCGTGAACAAGACCCCAAGATACTTGAACTCCTCCACTAGGGGCAGCACATCCTCCCCAACCCGGAGAAGGCACTCTACCCTTTTCCGGTTCAAGACCATGGTCTCGGATTTAGAGGCACTGATTTTCATCCCGGCCGCTTCGCACTCGTCTGCGAACCGCTCCAGTGAGAGCTGTAGATCACGCCCTGATGAAGCCAATAGGACCACGTCATCCGCGAATAGCAGAGACGCAATCCTAAGGCCACCAAAACGGATCCCCTCAACACCTTGGCTGCGCCTAGAAATTCTGTCCATAAAAGTTATGAACAGAATCGGTGACAAAGGGCAACCTTGGCGGAGTCCAACTCTCACCGGAAACGAGTCCGACTTACTGCCGGCAATGCGGACCAGACTCTGACACCGGTCGTACAGAGACCTGACAGCCCTTATTAAAGGGTCCGGTACTCCATACTCCCGGAGTACCCCCCACAGGATCCCCCTTTTTAAATAGGGGGACCACCACCCCAGTCTGCCAATCCAGGGGAACTGCCCCCGATGTCCACACAATGTTGCAGAGCCGCGTTAACCAACACAACCCCACAACATCCAGAGCCTTAAGGTACTCAGGGCGAATCTCATCCACCCCCGGGGCCTTGCCACCGAGGAGATTTTTAACAACCTCGGCAACCTCAGCACCAGAGATGGGAGAACCCGACCCAGAGTCCTCAGGCTCTGCTTCCTCAATGGAAGACGTGTTGGTGGGATTAAGGAGGTCTTCGAAGTATTCCGCCCACCGACGCACGACGTCCCGAGTCGAGGTCAGCAGCACACCACCAACACTGTAAACAGTGTTGGTACTGCACTGCTTCCCCTTCCTGAGACGCCTGATAGTGGGCCAGAATCGCTTCGAAGCCGTACGGAAGTCTTTCTCCATGGCCTCTCCGAACTCTTCCCACGTCCGAGTTTTTGCCTCGGCGACCAGTCGAGCCGCCTGCCGCTTCGACTGCCGGTACACATCAGCTGCTTCCGGAGTCCCACAGGCCAAAAAAGCCCAGTAGGACTCCTTCTTCAGCTTGACGGCTTCCCTCACCGCTGGTGTCCACCAGCGGGTTCGAGGGTTGCCGCCGCGACATGCACCGACAACCTTGCGGCCACAGCTCCGACTAGCCGCCTCAACAATAGAGGCGTGGAACATGGTCCATTCAGACTCAATGTCATCTCAAGGTACTTTACAAAATCAGAAGCAAATGGTGAGCTGTTGGTGCTTGTAGCTACGGTTTGTTGACTGTCCCGATCCTTATCGCCTCATTGTTTGACAGCAGCAGAGGTGGAAGCAAGGCAAAGCTGCCAGCTGGCCTTGTCACCTGTAAACCTGGAGTCCAGTCTTTCACCTCCTCCATTTGACTTTTAGACACTCCCTTTTTTCACTTCTTACCAGTTGAGCTTTTCTTCATTGAGATTTCTTCGTACCAGAGACAAGCTTAGCCTTAATGGGAGCAATGGATTCAATAATGTCTGAGTCTTTAAAATAGAAGTCATCTGCCAGCTGATTTACTGAATTACAGGATAAAATCGAAGTGGAACAGTAAACTTGTTTGAATGTTTCAGTATAACTTATTATTACTTTTCTTTTTTCTTATAATATCTCTTTGGCTAATTGAGTCAGTGTAAACAATGCTTTCAAAGATTACAGAAAAGGAGTCCCACAAAGTAACATCAGTTGCAAAGACCTTGGAATAGTTGATGATCCCGTCCAAAATATTCCGTCTTTGTGTGTTGGCTGTTTAACATGTTGAGTCAAATAAACATGAAGTGCACAACATACTTGTTTTGTTCCTGTGTCTTAGGGGTTGTCCACATGGAGGTTGAATACAATACTCTTTCAAGGTTTCCAATTGTTGCTTCAAACGTCAAAGACTCCTCTGTCCATGATGAGATATTTCATTGCTGGATACTCATCAGTGATCATCCAGTTTAACAGACACCTTATTATGCAGAAATCTAAGAACTTTTTCAAGCTGCAAAAACATCTCATTCACAACTCCATCACCCAGTTTTACGGTTTGTGGCCTAGTGGCTGGTACTTTCTTATCCTGTTTAGAAGGCAAACCATTTAGTCTAGTGTCATACATCTCGCTTATTTTTGGAGATGAGCTTACCTTTGTCAGAGTCTTTTAGAGTAAACCTGTTTTCTGGTGGATGTCCTGTGTTTTCAGTTGGTTTGCTTTTATAGTTTGTTGTGACCACAGTCAGCAGCTGTTTTCTCCATGGTGTTGGGGTTGAAGAGATTTATCTCTGCAATGCTTGCTAAACTGTTTAGTCTAGATGCAGGGTTCTCCCTGCCGTATTCCCAGATCGGAAGGAAGGGATATACCTTTTGACTTTGCAGGACTGTTTGTCAGTTCATTCTTATCAGCATTCTGTGTCTTGGTGATAGGCTACCAGTTGGCTGTCTGTCAGTCCTTTCACGTTTTAATCGTCATTCAGGTCATTTGATCACAATATACAGCATTTACCTTCACATCCACTTCAAGCCAAAAGATGGTAATTTCAATCAGGAGAAAAAAAGGCAGCTGCTTCTAACATCATCTGGTCTCCCTTTCAAAACCAATTAAAATAACAAGTACATTAAAATCAGTATGAATGCACTTTTCATCATTTTCTTCCACTTTACAACTATGCTCCACTTTGTGTTGGCTTAGTACCCAAAATCCCGATTAAATATATTGCTGTTTTTGGTTTAAGGTGAATAAATCTAAAATTCAAGGGGTTTAAATACTTTTGTGAGGCCCTGTACAATTTTGCCTGAGGGTTTTCTTTGGTGGTATAGTGAGAAGAGCCATTTGTTGACATAAATGTGTTTATTTGACCATTTTATTAACAAACAAAAATGAACAAAATTCAAAGGCATCATCCGCCATGTTAATTACATATTCAAAGTAAAAACCTTACAAAAATAAATAGCTTAGAAAGCTGTAACAATACTTTAGCATTGTCCTTCACTGAAGGGATATCAGCCTAATAATCCATTTCTTTATATTATATTATACTGTAAGTTAACAAAAGGAATGAATACAACAAATATACATATAGGAGACAGAAATCGGTGAGGGTTTCTATATGAAATATTAACAAATAACCACAAAGTCTAAAAAAATTAATAAAATTAGCAGTACTTTTTATAATCAGCAAAGATAGCATAACCATCACAAAACCATATAAAAACAGAAAGAAACTGGAGGGGGGAAGCTTTGTTGCAATAAATATAATATACCGCTGCTCAAACTATAAGACAAACCTGCTTTAATGAACGTTGTTTGAATTGAAATAAAATAATTGAAATAAAATAAGTTGCCTTGGACCAAATTAGTCTTCTTTGGTGAAGGCTCAGAACTAATAAAATTTCTGGAAGAACATCAAAATGATGATCCAGAATATAATAACCTGGGGAAAATGACTTAAATGTTTTTCTGGTAGAGCTGTATATGTTCTGAAGCCAGGCCCTAGTAATGAATAGTATTTTTGTAACAGATTTTACTTTTATAAATAGTCTGCAAACTGGGTCTTTTTTATGCAAACTGTGAAGTGACTGCTGGATCCAGATTTCTGAAGACAGTACACAGCTTGTAGCTATAAGTTGTGGTTTGCTCATTTCGTGTCAATAATGTGTGAAATTGTATCAACCAGGGAGGGTGCTTCGTACTACAGAAAATGTAAAGTAAGAGTAGTCATAGTCTACTATATGGAAATGTAGCTAAATGACTCCCTTATACAATACAGTATACCTGCAGGAGGTTATTTGTTTAAAGGTTGACCGGGATCATAATTTGTCATATTTCACAAGAGTAAATGGGTCTAAATGGGGATAAGAACCAAAATGTAAGGAAATAGGGTCAGATACAAAGTTTTCAGGAGATATTATGAAACTAAATGAAATTTAAAAAAAAAATTGTGCATTTTTATGACTATCTCCAAAGGAAATATGGATGCAGTGGTTTAAGTACATAGGTATGTGGAGATGAGAAGGGGTGAACTGGTAATGTGTGGGGGGGGGGGGTATGAATTGACGAAGGGGTGAGGTGGCCCAGAGCTGCTTTTAACACATCCCATGTGGATGTAAATAGTAAAAAAGCAACCAGAGATGAAAACTATTCTCCAAGGTTGGAAAGCCTCATGCTTCAATCTTACATGGCTACCTGGACAGGTGACAGATGGCTCGATTAAAGCTCTCTAGCTTATTAGGTGCAGTGAAGGATGGATGGAGGTATACATACTCAGTATTGGCTTTTGACAGCAGGTTTCATGCTAATGTTCTGGGCCCACTTAAATTGGCATCTAACTCTAGAAGATAAATTTCAAATTATGCCAAAATAATTCCTATAATGAATCCTTTGTTTTTTAAATCTCGTTCTAGAGGAACTCCTACTCTGCATCTAGAACTAGCATTTACACATAACATCACATGCACATCCTGAGGTAGATTTTCATTATTTGTAATCTTAATAGTGGTTGTCAAATGTCAACAAAAGAAAACTTTCATATAGGTAACAGCCTTTGATGTCACTTGATGAAACTATCTGGCAACATGGACAGATCGTAAGATAGTAAATCCAGGGATTATAGACATGTACAAGTCTATCCAACACACTTCAGTCATTAGATACATCACCTGCAGTGCAGGTAAGCACATTTTTCAGATTCTTAGAAATAAAACCAAGGTGGCTGTAGATTTGAGTTGTTTAGCAATTGTTTTTAATTGAAGGTTGATGACTTTTCTCTAACACTTAGAGTCTAAGTCATCCAACATCTGTAGCTGTTTGTGCCAAAATGTCTGCTCCTGGTGCTCCCATTCACTATTCCATCCTGGATTTGTATGTGCACTCCGACCGAAAAAAGGAATGTTCACTCTAATCGTGTTCTTCATAAGCAGTCATAGTTGTTACATTCCCCAGAGACAGGCTCTGGAATTTTGTTCGGATCACACATCTCTGGTTCTACGGTCTTGCCTGTGTAGTCTATGCAGAACACGCTCCGGCGCCGCTCACCCTGGCCGCAAGTTCGTGAGCAGGCAGACCAAGGACCCATCTGCCAAATGGGACACGGTAGATCCCCACAAGGCGTGATGTCTGTGGGCTTCAGCTCTTTGTCACACTGGCTGGAGAGAAAGCCGTCGCTGTCTCGGCATTCAACGCTCCTCCTGGACCATCCAGAACCACAGCTCTTGGAGCACTCGGACCACTCTCCTAGCACCCAGTCAGGGGCGTCGCTGATAATATGCAAAGACAAGTATGAGCTCTTCTTCTCTTTGGATTTGGTAAACGTCACATCCTTAGGGATGAAAAAGGTATATTTGATCTTGGGGGGATTTGCATCCCCTCCCGTGGCCAGGACCTGAATTGTTATGGCTTCTTTCAGCTGCCTAAAGCTCTGGATCCTCTCCAGTGTGGTGGAGGAGCCGCTGTACTTCAGCACTGCTCCCAGTACGGGGATGTCCTGCTCCACTGTGGATACAGAGTAGTTACCATTGAGGACGTAAGCCCCACTCTCTCTTTTCACAGCCAGGTAGATCCCATCATGCTTGATTCCTCCATGGCTCCTCTGCTTGATGTCAATGTTGGTAGCACCAACAGGAATCGTGACAACGTCGCTGTAGCCATAGCTGATAGAAAGAAGAAAAAGCATTTAGATAACGCTCTCACTAGCTGATTTTCTGTTTCATCAAGTGCAGATGCTCATTACATTATTTACTTTAGGTAATATATTAACTATTAGTAAATAATTTCAGAACCCAACTGTGTGCTAAGGAAAGCTGGGGCACGCTTTTATAATAATACCAATTCTCATATCGTGTTTCTAAAATGACACAAATATCTTTTTAGTTATTTTATTCATAAGCAACCAATTTGTACCACTCAACAACACATCTCACGAGGTAATAGCTGGTTTGTTTTATTTGCAAGCAAACCCTTCAGTATACGCATTGAGTGCATGTCAGTGGTCCCAAGTTTTGCCATTTTTTTAATGAAGGGAGATTTTAATGTGTGCGTTTGTTGTTGTGGTCTTACGTTGCTTTGTTGTAGGAGCCTGTGATCTTTCTGCAGCTGAGCCCGTTTCCTCCACATTCTCCACACTTATCCACCCTCTTGCTGGATCCAATCACCTGGTCGCAGCCCGCTTTCACACACTGGCCTTGAACGCACACCGATGTGGTGTCGGGGCCGCAGGTTGTCCCGTCAATCACCTGCTGGGACACGAAAAAGAAATGTACAGGTGTCATTATAGGTGTAATCCAACAGCAACCTTCGAATAAAAGTGCATATTTTAGATCTTGAAGTGAGTTTTATCTCCAGGATATCATCAGTAGATTGAGGTCAGAATCTAAGTTTAGACCTGATTATAACTTTGGCAGGTAAAAAGTATAAATGAGAGCAGAAACCTAATAAAACAGCTAATGAATTAGCTTTTATTTGTCCAAGGATAAAAAAAAATTCAAAAGACCCTAAATTTTCCCACTGCCTATGTCTATCATTTAAATTAAATTCCAATATAAGAAAAGTATCTAATAGTAAAATGACTATTTCATGCATCACCACAAATTTCCCCCGATCTACATTTCTCATGTCTTCTGCTGTTCCATGCAGATACTGTACCTTTGATTCAAACACTTTAAATTCACTGCTTCCCCTTGCCCTGCAGAACAGCTTACAGCGATCTCTGGGGGAAACTCCAGCATACTTGGGGATCCATTGTTTCATATTCCCATTGTGATCCATGTAATTAGGGCTGTTGTATTTCTCACATTGCTCTTCTCTGAAACTTTTACCTACACAGGGAACATAGAACAGAACATTAATCAAAATATATAATTTTTATAAGCGGATCAGCTCGTTTTTAGCTCAGTCAATGCAAAGTAAAGGATTATACTTTTGTCCCATCACATTAAGATTGATAGTACCCTTAAAAATATATATCCACTTTTATAGAATTTAAAATCAATGGTATACATGGCAAGATTTGGGGATAACACTAACTGTATCCCAGAGAGAGTACAGATGCATGCCCACAATTTGACAGAAAGCGCATAAACAAGCGGTCAGAAAAACATATTCTGAAATGATGAGTTCAAACAAGAACTATAGTTGTATGAACTAAGAAGTATTGTGTCTGTTATGAAGACAGCACCGCATTCCAACACGAGAACATTGAACCACCGGTGAAACAAGGTGGTTGTAGAAATCTGATTTGACCATGTTTTGTTGCATTTGAGGCAGCATATGTTACTTTTGTAATCTGTATCTGTTGAAATATAATTTAGGGGGTTAAAAAAAGAAGCACAGAGGCATGACTTGTTAGATATCAGGTGTTTCCCCTGTGGACCCAGCTCCCAGGTTTTACTGCTGAGGCCGATACCCTGTATACTTTTAAGACTAGGCATAAATGTAAAATGTAAGTTATCAAAAACTTACATTTTTGATAAAATATATAGTTAGAGTGGCTTATGTATGTTATCCTGAGCTATCTCTGTGGTTATGCTGCTAGGTTATCCAAGTTTTTCATTATTTGCAAGTACTGCTGCGATCAACTTTTGTTCTCTCTCTGATATTCCTTATCAGACATGCCTGGCCTGGTGCTTCTTTTTTATTTATTTTTTTTGCTGGACAGAGTCTTTGAAAGTAGTATTGTAGCCATTTACTTTGCATAATCTGTGTTTTCTTTCTCGTTGAAAGTTCACCTGCTTCAGGGTTCCTGAGTTGCCACTGTGCTGGAGCTGCCATATGTAAAGGGCTGGAAATAGTCTCGCTTCTAAACTTGCCTGTAGTATAAACACAGCTGTTCTGTGAGGGGAGGAAATTTAGCATATATATGTACCACTTTACTTTCTACTGGTCTGTTACATAAAATCTCATTCAAATAGAGAATATGCCTGTATGACTTTGTGTGTGTATACATGTCAGCACTTTGAATCATCTTGTTACTGAAGAGTGCTTTATAAATAAACTTGTCTTGCCTTTACTACTAAAGTGAGGACCTCTTTCTGGTTCTCATTTTTTTCAGGGCTAGGAGTTAGGTTTAGGACTAAGGTGTCAATTAGGTTTAGGTCAGGGTGAGGTACTGGTAAAGGTTAGGGTTGGGGTCAGGGTAACAAGGATGCGCGTGTGTGTGTGTGTGTGTGTGTGTGTGTGTGTGTGTGTGTGTGTGTGTGTGTGTGTGTGTTACTTTTGATCTTATGAAGAAGCAGGTGCAACAAACAACTTAATCTGTAACATCTGCCGTGTGAATAAAAGCTACTTTTGTGGACAATCATCAAAAGCAGGTTTCCAAGGTGAACAGGAACCGGCCTAAACATGTGTTCACATGGTTCTCTTGTTCTATGCCCAAGGAAGCAATAAAACCTTTTCTTCTCTTGGTGTCTTATAAAGTTAAACCGATATTCACCTTCACTGGTGTCACACGACTCTGTGTTGCAGGACTGGTAGCGAACCCGCTGTCCCTCACAGTACTTCCCTCCATTCTGAGGCACGGGGTCAGTGCACTCCCGGTGGGAGAACTCCACCCCACCTCCGCACGTCCTGGAGCACTGCTGCCACGGTCCCCAGGAGCTCCAGCTGCCATCCACAACCATCTGTGGTTAAACACAGAAAGGGAGAAGAAACATTCAGAGTGGTTGGTTAGAGCTCAGAGCCAAAGGCTGCGCAGCCTCAACCGCAGTCTGGGCTTCTGGGTCTGAGGCTGCTCAGTGTTTTACAGCGCTGAGACTCAGAGCTAAATTTGTGTTGAAGTTCGGCACGCGCCCCCTGTCTCTGTCTGCCCACATTCCCGCCGCATGTGTCACTCACTGCTAGTGGAAGCTGCCATGCTTTGAGAGTTTGTGTAGCAACTGAGCGTGTTTTTGTTTGCCGGTGTGGCTTTGGCCTTCCTTTCTGGAGGTTTTATGAGTTTGGACCAGCAAACAGCTCAGCTGCCAAGAAATCTGGATCCATATGTAGATGTGTGTGTGCACGAGATATCAGACTAACGAATTTCAAATGCAACAGTGAGATGAGATCATGCAGAATAAGCAAAGTAGTAAAAGGTACAAAGAATAAGTTTGTGCTCACCAAATTCAAGAAATAATGCAGCCAGTATTTTGAGAGTATTCACTTTAATCCTAGAATTTTTTTTTTCACATATTTTGTTTATGGTATTATATTCCAAAGGTACAATATGACATTTGAACCTGTTTGGGTTTCAATAGCCAGATAGGCTGCTCAGAGTTGACCTCTAGTTAAGGTTGGAAATTGTGAATTTTAATATTGGATTCCATTGTAAACCTCACAAATCGCTGCATTGTCAGTCTTAATGTCTCCTGCTAAATGCAAAAGTTCTGTTTTAAACAACAGCTGGTGTTTATGAATGAACTGTACAATGACAGCAGGGTTTGCCATTTTCTAAACTCGGGTCAATACTTATAAACAGCACAGCAAATGTGAGTTACACGCATTGTTTTAAAGAGCCTTTCCAAACACCACCTGTAGATATAAGACCTGATAGTGTTTATAAAGTGTGTTTGTAGATGCAGCTATATATAGGGAATTTTGATTGCAGCTCTGGGCTCTGTTTCTTCTCGTTGCACCACCTGACGGCTTACAATAAAACAAACAGAAGAAGAAGGACTAGTGCTAGCATTGAGGGTCTACGTGTTTATCCTAAACAAAGCAGGTTAAAAGCATAACTAACTTAGTAGTTCTAAACATGGTTTTCCGAATAGTTTGGTTGGTTCTGGGGCTCTACAAGCCCACCTTCAACTCCAGACAACTTTGAGAGAATATTTCTTTTAAAACCAAACACTGAAGATATCATACCAGTGGCTGCATCACTTCTTCTGTCATCCTGCACGCTCCGTGTAGACAGGTCCCATCGGACCGGCAGGGAGTGCCATCGGCCCAGGTTAGGCTGCCGTTCTTGGTGGAGCACTGCGGCGTACCATCCTCTCGGCACCACAGCTGGCGGCAGATATCGCTTTCTGACGTGTTGGGGCAGTGGACGAATTCCTCCCCAAAGATCTGCTGACACTGTTCATCCAGGCTGTACAGGGTGCCCGGCAGCTCCCGTGGCAGGGGGATGGCGCTCTCAGGGACATCCAGGAGGCAATCTCCTGAGGTTAGAAGCACAGTGGTGCTGGATTAGATTCAGCGTGACGGAGATTTTCTGCTTTTTGACGTTGTGGCTGTTGTACATGTGTTACTCTCTTTATGTGGTATAAGACCATTAGACAGAAAATCTGCACAAGTCCCCTCCTGAAATGAATGGTTTAACCTTAACAGATCCAACACGCTTTCCCAGTTTACTACTGTGAATCTGAACCTTTGCTAATTAAAAAGAATAGTATTTCATCATTCCTCTAATGAAGTTTATTCGGTAAGGCTTTGAGTGCTGTTGATAATCACATCATTTCAGATTGAATATTCCAAGCCACATGACTTTTTTTACTGGAGCCGTTTTCCAACAGATTAAGAACAGATTTTTCAGCGCCAGCTGTTGCATTTGGCTGTAGAGGTGGAGAACAGGAAGGAGTCCATGCCATGAGTCAGTGGAAAGGAAGGTTCACCGATTGGTCTAGTAAGGATACAAACAATCCAAAACATATGACATAGGATAGGAGAGGGAGAAATGGAGATGGAGTCATGGTGAAAAAAAAAGCCTGAAAGCAAGAGGGAGGAGAAGAGGATGTGGAAATCTAGTGCAAGATAAACTATCAACAGAACCTATAATTTGGGTGAAGCAGCATGTTTAAGCAGGAAACACATCATTCATGAGAGAAGAACACTCTGTTTAATATATCCCTGAATCAGCCCCATAACAAAGCCGCAGTGTCCTGGCTGATGTCCAAATTGGCAGGAGGTTAACCGCTCCGAGGCAAAAGCCCGAAACACAGCATCACTCACCATGGCCGTTGTCAAAGAACTCAGTGATGTAGAGAGCGCTGCAGGGAGACCAAGGTGCTGATTTGTTGAGGCTGACAAACAGAGGAGCCATCAGGTAATGTCCTCCCAGATCTCCAAATAGCTTCTCACATGTCTTGGAGTCATCGTGGGGCATGCTCAGAACGTGTCCTGCAGGAGGAGAGAACCAGAGGTAAAAATACATTCTAGATTTTAAGCCATTCAAAACTGTGGTCATGAGTGCCTAGCACACCTAATATCTCTAACAAAACTTTTCCATTTTAGCATGTTACTTTTCTTAATTGGTGACTCTAAATAAAGGCTGACCGAGCTCGTGAGCAGCAGTGAATGCAGCTTGCAGTCCGTTGTCCTCAATAACTGAGCAGCTTCTCTTGGCATCGCACATTGTCCCGACATCTGCCACACCCAGCGTGTCACAACTCTTCTGTCCACAGATATCCTGCAATGGTAAAACAGTTCAGTTCAGTATTATTTATATAGTGCCAATTCAAAATGCATATAATCTCAAGGCACCATACAAAGTCAAATTCAATCAAATCATCCTGATAGTTTGGTCACAAAGTTTTGTCGATGGCTTTGCAGCAATCCCTCATACTGAGCATGTATGTAACGATGGTGGAGAGGAAAACTCCCCTTTAACAGGAAGAAAGCTCCAGCAGAACCAGGCTCAGTGTGAACCACCATCTGGCATAACCAACTGGGGTAAAAGAAGACAGAGCAGAGACACAAAAAAGAAAAGAAACACACATTGATCCAGGAATCCTGGTAAATAAAACACAAACACTCAGATCCAATTGCGGCTAAGTGATTTGGTAAGCTGGTGCAAACAACTTTGATTATGTTTACAGTTCTTAAAAGAAGATGCTCTGTTCCACAAAGTTTCCAATTGCCACATTCAGGACAGGTATGCTTGGGGAGTAGGATTGCAGCATTATCTTTTGCTTACCTTCGCATAACTCAGCTTTTCTCATGCTTAAGTGCATACAGGCTGCAGTATTCTTCTTCTTTGACTGTGACAGAGGCTGTGTTTAGGCCAGACATCACACGGATTCATGGAATGACTAAACTCACATTCAACAGAGCAGTAAGAGGGACCTGCTGTTACTTTCTAAAGCTCACATTCACTCATTTCTACATGTTCATAAAATCACTGTTTTTGTTGGTATGAGAAATGCTGACAAGTAATTCTGCTCACAGGTTCTTCTACAGTTTTCTGTACAGCATATGTTTACAAACGCTGTATAAAATCAGACTTTTTTTTCTTACTGTTAGGATAAGCCACCAGAGGATCTCACTTGATACTTGGTACCATGGATGACATTTTTAATTTTCCTTTTTTTTTAAGCCTACAAGTACACTATTATCGCATGATCTGCCATTACCCTCTAACATAGAAAGGATTTCTGGATCAATGTGTGCTTCTGAGCTTGTTTTGTGTCTGCTCTGTCTTATCTAACCCCCAGCCCGCCGAGGCAGATGCCCATTCACACTGGGCCTGGTTCTGCTGGAGGTTTTCGTCACTGTTAAAGGGGAGTTTTCCTCTCCACTGTCGCTTCATGCATGCTAAGTATGAGGGATTGTAGCAAAGCCATCGCCAATGTAGACGACTGTACACTAAGGCTCTACACTGTCAGGAAGAGTGAGTGCTGCTTGTCAAGACTTGATGTAATCTGCTGGGTTTCCTTAGATAGGAAACTTTTTCTGTCCTGTCTGGCAATGTGGCATTAAGAATTGTCTTTAAAAAGAGCCCAACAGATATTACTTTCACAAGTGGAGTCATACTGGTTTTGCCATAGTGCTCCGCTTGATTTATATATGCAAGAAACTTTATTAGATTTTATGCTGGGACTATTTCATGTTCAATTGACACTGAAACGGAAATATAGAAGAGGAGAAAAAGAGAGAAACAGTTGAGACAAGATCCTAAAAGGGAGAAAAGGTGAAACAGAAAGAGGAGAGGAAAGTGAGAGAGCAATATAACATCCTCTGAGTCTGCTTCTACACCTGCAAAGAGAGATATAAAAAGATCAGCAAAACCAGCCAATAAAGTATCACAGGTACAGACAACCAATGCCTTGATACCATCACCGAAGGATATACAGTATTATTTAATACGAAATGTATAAAGTGACAGCTTAAGATAATAATACAGTTTTTCTGTATAGAACTGAATCTTTAAGTGCCTGGATCCAAGCACCTGTAGGTTTTTGTAAGAGTGCGCTTGTGTATGTAAGGTTGATCCATAAGAAAAATGCTCAATAGTGGTTATGAGGAGCCAAAGACCCACCACTCAGAGCACCGAGGCAGACACCAGGGGAATCAGAACCACAGATGCCCAAAGGGACCCCCCAAGCAAAGGGGCCCAAGAGGGGTCAACACACAAAGCTGCCTCCCCCATCCCAGGGAAGAGCAGAGATGAGCCCGGGGAAACCCCCTACAGCCACAATGCCAAAGCCCCAGGGAGCCACAGGGATGAGCTCAAGGGCTCCGCCCGCAGCCAACCACGCCGGAGTGGGTCCAGCCATGGGCCCAGAGATCCGAGGCCCAGGGGCTCCCTGCCCCCCAGCGGGGCCCTGACAGAGCCACGGGGGCCCAGGCCCATCGAAGCAGCCACCAGGAGCCCCCATATGCAAACTCTCCTACAAAAAAAAGGAGACACAGTGACACTGGCATTCCCCACACACATCCTATACTCCCAGGTCCAGGCACCGGCATGCTAGAGGGGTATCCAGCCCCCAGATCCGGGAGGTGAACCCCAATCCCAGCCCAGACGACCTATGAGCCCATCCACCTGGCGATGGAGCCCACATGAGCCGAACGGGCCAACCAACCAGAGCCCACCCTAAAGACCCTGCCCTCCATACCTAAGCCAACCCCCCTTGACGCCTTACCCCCCCCCCCAGCCTTGTAATTACTGCCTTACATATATGTGTGTTGTGAGAATGTTGTAAATGAAAATGTCTAAGATGTATAATAAAAGTGGGGTCAAGGACATCACCAAACAGTGGGGCTGGGAAATCATCCGCTACCCCCAGCGACTCCAGAAACCCCCAAGGTCCTACATGTGTGGCAGCGTGATGGAGCCGGCAGAGGGAGATGTCCAGGGATGGGAAAGAATGACTGGGGAGCAACATGCCCTCTCAGGAAGTCAGCTCCCCCACTGACTCTAATAGGCACCCCCGTTCTCCAAAAACCCACCCAGAGAGGGAGGCTCCACTAGCCGTACCACCATAGTCCACGGGGCCAGAGACAGTTGGCAGGGGGAGCTGGGGGGACCCCCTCCGGACCCCTCTGCCGGTCCCCTTTTGCTCTCCGGACCGTCTGGAGGGAAGAAAGGGGGAAAAAACACTCCAGTCAGCCAGCCCACCCGAACCATGTAGACCCCTGTTCCCCGAATAGAACCAGCACAGAGTGCTGCCAGGAACCAGTAAAGGAAACTTTTTGACCAATCTGTCTGTATGATTTTATTGAATTTGACTCAGTAAAGTGTCTTGAGATGACATGTGTTGTGAATTGGTGCTATATCAATAAAATTGAATTGAACTGAACTGAAATATTGAAGCAACATCTTGAGTAATCAGCCGGGAAGCTAAAGACAGGGTGCAAATGGGCCTTCCGAATGGACAGTGATGCTTAGCAACCCTTCAAATTAGCTACAAAGTGGCTAAAAGGCAGTATAGCCAATGATATACAGCTGGTATCCCTAAGCCTTGATCGTACTCCATAAAAGTTTGTGGGCAGAACTAAACAGATGTGTGCAAGAAGGCGGCCAACAAACCTGATTCAGTTACAGCAGTTCTGGCAGAAACAACAGGCTTAAATTCCAGAAATCTGTTGTTAGAAGCTTCTGGAAGTTAACCCAAAATATTTGATGATCAAAGTGAATCCATTTAAAGGGAAATTCTACCAAAATACTAAGAAAATGCATGTGAACTTCTGACTTTGAAGAACATTTAAAAGATTCAGTATATAAATTGATAATCAATACTTATCTAGGAAAGGTTTAGCCTGATATAGGAGGAAGGACAATAGAGTAGGACAATAGAACAGCACCTGTGAAACAACACACACATATGCACATCCTTATTTAATGTGCATAGAGAGGACCAAACTCTTCAAGTTTTCCTATGGCCTAATCCTGACCCTAGCCCTAACCCTAACCATTACCGTTTTATACCTAACCCTAAACTTAATTGACACCTTACTCTTGAACCTGACCCCTAGCTCAGAAAAAAGTGAGGATCAAAAAGAGGTCCTCACTTTACATCAAGTCTTCACTATACTGGTAAAATGAGCAAGACATGTTCTCATTCAGCTGCAAGTTCAAGTACGTACACGGGCACAAACACACACACACACACACACACACACACACACACACACACACACACACACACACACACACACACTTCTCTGTTCCAGTTGGACTTTTTATTTTCCTCAAACTGAGTTGCTAGTCAGAACAGCAATACTGCTTCAGTTATTCTACATTGTGTACTAATTCAGTGGAAGACACACTACTGAAGTTTTATCATGTTAAGTAGAGTATTTGCCATGTCTTGATATTCACATGCAGAGAGTGCTGGATTTTTAAACTATTGCATTTTTAGCGTCTGTCATGGCAACCTATTATATACAACCTTGCAACATGTTGTTCAATGCATTTGCTGTTTAATAAAGTTGTTAAATGTCATCAGCTTTGATTTGGAAAAAAAAAAATAACATACAGCAAAATGTTTTCCAACATGAGAGAAGCTAGTCTTTGGATCCATGGCCTCAGCTCACCCCCAACCATGAGGCAGAACTCTGGGATCCAAAAGACATCTGGACTCAAAGTTGTAGACATTTAAAATGTAGCCCACCATGCATCGGTACACAATGTTCCACAACAGCAGCCATCCCACTAGTTAGCATAGACATAGATGCTAAACTAGATATATATGTCAAACACTATGCCATGGTAGAAGCACACTAGTAAGCAGCACTGGTGGGAAAGAAAATACAAGACAAAATCTTTCCACAAAGTCAAACTGTGTTTAACTTTTAGAGTTTAACAACAGCAAACCGAATTTCTTTCTGACAGATGCTTGGCACACATTCACAACCTTGAGCCAGCCAGACATTTAAGCCCTGACCCTTTAAGCATCTTCATCATGGCAGGGACTGATTTGTAGTGACACTAAAGTTAGCTCGTCCATGAGGAGCCTTCCTCCCTCTACATTTCAAAGCATATCTCCACGCAAATGGAAAACAATCATAAATTGGGTTTGCTTGAATGATGGTTTCCCCTGATTGAAAGCCACATCAACAAGTCCAACACAAGATGGAGAAAAACCATGTGTTCTGTTCATCATTTGCTTGATCCAGGGTCCAGATTTACATTCTAGTGTCAGGCAGTAAGCAAATAAACGCCAGGCCTGTCATCAAATCAGCCTCAACACTAGAGAGCTGACCTATAAAAACTTTAACAATAGCTGAGTTATTCACCCAATGTATTGTTAGCATCCTCATACCAGAAAGAAGCTGCCAGCCAAATATAGAAGAACTGGTCAATCACAACTGAAACCCTCTTGATTTCCTCTTGAAGCATCCATAAAGCATAATTTGTTTGCTCTGTGTTGACATTCCCCCTGCTTGGAATGGATTACAGCTTTTCCATTTCTGCAGTCTGTTTTCTGCATCCTTAATTGACCCGAAGGGCTGGAAGGACTTTCCTTTCTATCCCTACTCTTTATAATCCCCATGGCCCACAGAAAAAAAGAGAAATGTTTCTCCAAGAAAAGATTTTTATAACTTCTTATTTGGTCATACATGAGTCAAAGTAGCATGAATCTAAAGGAAACATTCGGAGGTACAACGTACTTAAAACTACAAGCTGTAGAAAATATGTTATCGAGCATTTGGTAACATTTAAAGCCAACATTGGTCAGCTATGTTGGACTTTAACTACACAGATTTTTTTTTTTTGTATCTGACAGCTTTGGCATTAGCCTCTCTGAACATGTCAGCAGGGATCTAATTTATAAATGTTGCGTACACACAAAACGGAGCCTAAGTCTTGCATATGTCGCTTTCCACGCAAAGGTTGTGATCTATAAAAAAAAAAACTAATCTTTAGAATGTGCGGTCCCTCACGCAAACTCTGACCCATGCGTAGGCTTGTTTTGGAGACAAGGGGTAAATAGCAATGCAGACGGTAAAGTGGGGAATTGCAGTCATGATTCCTCTCAGACGTTCAATTTCACTCCATTTCAGACTGTAATCATAGATCGACTCTGTCATAAGCATTTAAAACCCCAGTGTTGTTCATGCTTGCACTAATGAGCTATAATGCTACATAAGGACCTTTCAAACAAATTAAAAAGGCTTATAAACCAGCTAAGATCTTAAATCAAAGTCCACACAACATTTCATCAGTTTTCTATCATCACATTACAGTATTTTCCTTTAAGTATGCTGACTTGCTGGGAAGCTGGGTCTGAGATGCCTTCTACCAATCTTATTTCACCTGCATGAGAACCAGAGAAGCAGCTTGGGAAGACTGAAGTTAATTCAGTGCTGTCATCCCACTCAGAAGCCAAAAGCGTTCTGACTGAGAGCTTGGACAGTCTGTCCTCCATGTGTAAATAGATGACAGTCTAACAAATGGTGCTGCTGTTCTGGAATTCCAGTATTCCAATTTAACATCCTACCTACTGTAGGAAAATGTGTTACGTTGCATGGTTAATGATTAGGGTCAAAGTTAACTATCTAAAATCTAGTTAAAAAAACATGTTTTCTTTTCTACAGTTATCCCATAGAAGGATGAGAAGGATAGGGATGCCAAGATTTGATGCAATCTGCTGGTTTCCTTAAACCTTGAGTCTGACCTTTTTTTGTCATGGAATTTCATACGGATCAAACAGAACTCTTTGGATCAAATTAAAATTCTATATAAAAACATCAACTGGAAATTAGCTGAGCGGGTTAAAAACCAAACGGTTAACTACAGAAATGTCTTGTAGTGCAGAGAGAGGTCTTCTGGTAAAAAAAGAAAAACATGCCTTTAAGAAAAACATGCTCCACCCTTCAGCAGGCTTTGACATTAATCCTCTAAGACAGATCTTTTCCTTAATTATCACCATAGTAACTGCCACTAAGCTTCCCCTTAGATCCCAATGTGCTGTGTATAACTGTAGTTCACTTAGCCACTTTTAAAAAAAAGTTGCCATCTATAAATATCCATCAGTTACAGGTTCCTTAAGATGTCTACAGCAAGTCTATGAGAACAAATGACTGTCTGGAATAGTTTTTGCTTCTCCTCAGACAACTTCAAACACCCGCGGGACCTTTTACAGTCTTTTGGCCAGCTTGCCCCAAGGCCGAAGATGACTGGTTGTGCCCTCACCTTCTGTTCCCTGTTTACAGTGTAGCAAGCTGGGATAATTTATGAAGTCTGTTTGCACCCACCACACCCATGCTGGCAAAAAAAAGAAGGAAGGGCGTACATGTAAATATAGACACAGTCACTTTTTTATGTAAGAGTGTCATTACAGGCCTTAGGTAAGACCCATACAGTTGCTCTTTCATTCAAACCTAAATCTGGTTTTCACATTTATCGGTCCACTAATGTCTTCAATAAATTACACATGGTTCAATTGTTAAGACGTACTCCAGCCCGGATCAGAGTATTGACCTTCAGTGACATGATGACATATGTTTCTGAGAGAAATCAGAGCCTTATTTTGGAGTGATGATGGTAGCACCTTTCTTGATTTTTGTTCTCTACGTGTCTGAGGGGTCCCAGTCAGGGACCTAATGAACATAGTATTGTTTCTGACAAAAGATGGTGTTCCCCCCAGGCTACTTTAATGCACATGAATTACGAGTTGCTATAAATGATTACTGCTCTCACAAATCATGGCTCACATGGGTAGCATCCTCTGCAATGTAGCCAAGATCCACAATTCCAAAAATAAATCGTACTTAAAGACATGCCACATGTCCTACATCTGCTATTTACATGACAAATACAGTCAGACTTCTATCAATTAGTACACTGTGAAGTACTGACTAGCATTGACAATTACCTTTAGATTCTTACTGAAACATTATTTCTGTTTGACTTTATCAGTTTGTCCACAACCTTGAGCAAGATTTTTGGTTCACTCCACTAGCCATACCCGAACCTGATTCTTGCAAGGCCTTTAAATCAAGACATTAGTTAACTAGAAACTGTCTGACAATGTACAACAGGTTGAAAAATCAGAATACAACACACCCTGCACTGATCTAAATAAATAAATAAATTCAAGAACAAAATTCAAATTCAAATAAAAAGCCAGGTTTTGGGAATGAGGCAAACCCCAGTGAGGACCATTATCCACAAATCAGGAAAACATAGAACCTTCCCAGGAGTTGCTGGCCAAACAAAATGACTCCAAAAGCACATTGACAACACATCCAGGAGGTCACAAAAGAGCCTAGAACAACACCTACAGCTCTGCAGGCCTCACTTGCCCCAGTTAAGGTCAGTGTTCATATTCTACAATAGGAAAGAGAGATGGAGCCAAAATGGCATCCATGGGAGGGTTTCAAAGCAAAAACACTTACTGAAAAAGAGCAAAAAGCCCAGTCTCTCATTTACCCAAACAATTTTTTGATGATCCCAAAGAGATTTGAATGTTCTGTGGACTAACGAAATAAAATATTTATTTATTGAAACATTTACATATGACAAAAAAAAGCAAAAACCAATGAAGTCTGAAAGGGGGCAAAAAATAAATAAATAAATCCGAGCACGGTATAGAACTGGCATTAGATGGTATAAGATGTGTCAGCATGAGTGGATTGAGGTGTTACAGCTAGTTGCCAGACTGATTTACGGCCACCAAACACAGAATGTCTCTGGTGGATGGATTAGGCTGCTTTACCAATTGCCCTGTAATCACATAATATGACCGCCTGGCCTCATGCCATCCCAGAAAGCATCTCCACAGAGTGCAGGTGGTGCTGTTTAACACATCTATGAGTAGATCTCAGCTCAGTGATGAGCAGAGATGGGTAAATCCTGCTTCAGAAAGTAAGAAGCCAAAAATCCTGCGATAACCAGGTGATAAACATCAGTCCCTGCCTGTGCTGTGGAGCTGGAAATGCAAATGGCTGCAACTAATCTCTGTGCAGGCCCATGGCCCATGGTCCTTAAGTTCAAACATCTTAGGCCTATCATCGAACATAAAGCGCGGGAGTTCTTTAGCCATAGTTTTAGCAGACGCCCCGTGCTCATCATTAAAACACAGCAGATCATGGCTCGGCCCTCACCTCTCTAGTGAACAGCATGGCCGTGTCGTAGTGCTCTGGATGCCTTTGGCTCGGTGGGTTGAAGAGCTGCTGCCAGGAGCAGAAGTTCCGCAGGGCCACGCCTCCGTTGCTGGATATCTCCGGTCCAACCTCCTCGTCCTCCACCACCAGCAGCTTCACCACCACTATGTTCACGGAGTTCTTAATGCTGGGGTGCTTGTACAGCTGGGCCGCCATGGACATGAGGGTGAGGACGTAGTGCTGCAGAGAGAGAGAGAAAAAAAGGCATTCAAAATGTTTGACCAGCTAGTTGTTTCATTCTGGGGTTTTTTTAAGCAAATGTTGCATTTCAGATTTGATTAGAGGTAGATACTATGTTTGGTACAAATTCTTGCTTGCTACTTGTGTTTTAAAAGGACTAGATCTTTTGTTTAGGTTGTATTATGTAAAGTATCATATAATCATGTTAGATGCAAACATTTCACGAGACCAATAGGGCGTTTTTGCGCATGCTTATGCAATAAATGAATAAAAACATAAGATAATCACATGTTCAGTCCATCTACTGTAACTGGAGCTACAAGGCAGATTCAACATTCTCTCAGTTTGTTAAAATGCTAATTTCAACAATATATAGCCTTGGTTTGTCTTTCTGGGTCTAATGGAAAAGAAACCTTTTTGGTCCAAACTAAGTTGGAATGATGGAGCACATGCGATGGGTCATTGGACAAATCAGACACTGATGCTGGAACATTTCTCCTGGTCGGCTTTAAAACAGGAAAAAAGAGACGAGCCGCTTCGCATGCCTTCTCACGCCATGCCTGGAACAACTTTGGAGAAACTAGAGGTCTCATTATTTGTTTACTGACTGGAATTGTCTAAAGGGAGGCTAGGATGGTCTTGTAGACAGCTGGAGAGTGCGCTATGATGTGTAAGCCCGTTGACATCCCTTCTCAGGGTCCCACATAGAAAGTTTTCCACATGTGCACAAAAGTCCACCTAGCTACAGGTGGGGATGTGTTTTAGATTTGAAATGTGTGTTTGTATTGGAGAATGGCTGGTATAACATTTAGGCCGTCTGATCTCGGTGTGTGGTTGGCTAAGAGGGCTTGGCAGCGGAGGGCAGTGCTAAACGCAAACAGACGGAGCTCGCCTAGGTTTAAGAAAGTCTTCTGATTTTGTTTTGCTTAAAGGCAGCCGAGACAGGATGTTCATGTTACATCATCCCTTTGAACCTTTTCACATTTTACTGCGTAAACGTCAACGTATTCCTTTTGGGCTTTTATGCAACCATCCAACACAAAGCAGCTCAGGTTTGTGAGGCGGAAGTACTGTGGCACAGTGGGCAGAGCACTTTTTTTTTGCAATTGGGAGGTTGTGGGTTCAGTTCCCACTCCCCCCTTGTCACATGTCAATGTGCCCCTGAGCAGGGCACATAACCCAAAGTTTCTGACTGTTCTGCATGTTGGCATGTGACTGGGCAAATGCATCCATAAGGTAAAGCACTTTGAATGGTCAGTATGACTAGAAAAGCTGTAAACTCCATCTACATGGAGACTTCTACATGAGAAGTGTGTACCCAGCCTCTTTTACTCTGACACCCCTAAACAATCTACAGTAAACTATGACATTCAGAAGACCCGTAGTTAGGGACTGAATTCAGTCTCACACAGCTCACTACGAACATACATGAAAACTGCATGCACCAGAAAATGGAAACGGCCAACCCCCCTGAACACACCGGCACCAGGGTAAAACATGGCAGCGCCAGAAGTATGCCGTTAGGATGCTACTACCTGAATTTCCCACACTCTGGGAAAAGAAAGGAGTTTTCTATCCAGCAGGAACCAAATAGCTGCTCAGAGTTAATGGGAAGATAAATGAAGTTAGACGCAGGGAAATCCTGGATGCAAACCAGTTGTTGAGAATCTGAGGCAATACTTGAAAAGTTCCCAGATGCTTTCTGTCCGATCTAATCGAGCATGAGATGTTTTGTGAGGAAAAGTGGGGAAAATGTTCGGCTTGTAGAGACATAAAGAGGCTTCCACAACAAATGTGGTAAGGCATCAGGCTCTGCGCAAATTTGCAGAGCATTGTAAAAGTTAGCACAGTTCCACTCTCTGGCTTGAAGTGCGCTCACCTTGTTGGGATTTGCTATATAACAAAGTTGAACCGTGAGGAACTTTGACAGTGTGCTGTGACAGATACTTGTGCATTGCTTTTATTCTGTGTTTTCTCCCTCTTCTCCTCCTTCTGAGTACACCCGGTTTAGTTCTATTGTTGGTTTTAGCAGAAGAAGAAAAAACAGCTACTTTGCAGAGTAAATGTAGCCATTATCTACGTGTAATTGTAAAAACTCCACCACTTTTGTCCTGTACTCTGCGGTAGACGAACAGAGAGTGCCACTATTGGTGTTGCTTTTAGTTTAGCTCCACAGGGTTCACCACAGACATCAAGCTCAGTGTGGAAGCACCGTGAAGTTGATACAGACAGACCCCCAACAAATGGCAGCTGTAATGGCAGAGAACGGTGGCTCTACAAAGTATTAACTAAAGGGGGGGGGGGCTAGATACAGGCAAATCACACTTTTCAGCTTTTCTATTAAAACACATTGAAAACCATGCATTGTTTTCCTTCCACTTTACAATTATGCTCTACTTTGTGTTGGTCTATCACATAGAAATAAATATAACACACTGATTTGTTGCTGTGATGGTGAAAAACGTGATAAAATTCAAGATGTGTCAACACTTTAGCGAGGAACCCTGTATTTGTTGCAGCCATTGGCGTATTTGTGCAGCAGGGACAAAGTGAGGACGCCTTTAAGAAGTTTCTGAGACTCTGAAAAGAAAATAGCTTTCAATAAATCTTGCAAACCACATGAATCTTTACGGATGATGGTGAGGCAACGCCGCCAAAACATGACAAAGCTCAAAGGAATGTGCTCCAGCATTTCTTGCATTTCTGTTGCCTGACTTCTTCTCTCAGCCTGTGGAGATCAGCAGCCCAACGATTTCCTCTCAGCCTCCCTCAGTGCCAAAAGCAGGTTTTATCGAGCAGCAGAGGAAAACAAAACGATGCCTTGTGTGTTTTCTACTTGCTGTAAATTCAGGGTAAACGGACAGGTTAGGAAACTATGGGCGCCGGCATCTGCTAAGAAGGTTAATGTGATGTTTGACTGACGCAAAGCTCTGCAGTGAGGTTAAAATTTGCTTTTCATGATATCAGTTTGAGACAGTAATTCCTGCCTTTAATAAACCTTCCATGGAAATGTATGATTCTTTGTTGGTCTCGATTAATCCTCGACTAAAGTGCCTGCAAGCTGCACAAAAAGCAGCAGCTTGTCAGGTCAGAAATAATGGGAACTGGGGTCACCTTTGTTTCGGCCTGCATTTCAGTCCAGTTTAGAGCTCAATCAGAGCTTTTTTGCTTATTATTTGGGATTCTAAACAGTATGGCAACATCAGACCTGCTGCTTGACAAACTGTGTGCTGTTGGATATTCCCAGATCATTTCAACATTAGAGATTAATGGAAGTTTATTGTTGGAGTATTCTATTTTTTTTTTTGGTTTATTTTTTTTGAACAGCCAATGGTTGAAAACTAAAATCATTTTACATGTTGAAGACCAATTTCTCTGGATTTTTTTGGTTAAGGTTTTAGCAGAATATGTTTTGACTGTATAAGTATGTCTGACGTTTTCTTGAATCCTGTTATATTGGTAACTGAATTTCCTTATACAATGTAAAGCGCTTAGGTCAACTATTTGTTCTTACCATATCAAAATAACACGTTTATTTATCTATTTATTATTATTATTCTTGGTTAGGTGATATTTGGAAAACACAACCTAAAAGTTGGTCTTGTGACTGGATGAGAGTGATCTCATGTCCCCTGACCTTTATTTCATCTCCATAGAAGTGGGTCATGGTTGAGTCTGCTACGGCCAGGGTTTCTATGAAGCGTGGCTCTGAAACGAAGCGTCTCCGGCGAGCTTCCCCCCGTGCGTCACCGCCGCCGCGCGTAAAACTTTCCGCTCCGTGCGCCTCCGCAGAGCCATCAAACAGGAGGGGAACTCCGGGGCTCTCGGCGAGTATCCTCCTCCTGATGACATGCAGCTGCTCGGCAGAGTCCGACCCCAGGCTGCCGCGGAGTTTGGGCTCGATCACATACTCCGTCCCCTCCGTGATGAAGGAGCCAAAGATGCCCGAGCACAGACTGACCGCCACGAGCGAGTTCTCGTCCTGATCCACGTTACCGGAGAAAAAGCAGCTCTGCAGGCGTCCAGCGCTATCTTCTGTCCGGTTCATAAAGTCCCGCAGGTCGGAGTTTAGGTCAGGTCGGGCACCTGGGGCGCTGCGCGAAGCGCCCACTTCTCTGGCTCTGACGCGCTGGATGGTGAAGGAGGGCGACAAGAAGCTAGAGTCCGGGATGAGGTTGAGAGTCAGGTCCCTGCCGAACGCTCTCAGGGTAAATATTGGGTTCTCCTCACTTCTCTTCCAGAAGCGCCCGCTGACTCTGCCGTTAATCCGAACAGGCACAACATCATCCGATTCAAACTGAGAGGCAAGTGCTGCGTTGACTAAGCAGAAAAGCAAAGAGACGAAGCACACCGTGATGCACATCTTCTGACACAATGCAGCAAAGATTGGTGCGGTGGGAAAAAAAACACAGCTTTATGTTCAGGAAGGGGTGCGTTCTCGGCGGTCCAAATAATATCCTTGCCCAAACTCCCAGTCAGTCCTCTGTTTATGATCTGATCTGTCTGAGGAAGGCTTTCTTTATTCCTCTGAGCAGCACTGCAGTCTGGACGCATCAGGGGTATTTATACGTTCCGCTCTTCCCTGGGACATGACGGGGTTTATTTCTGATATCCCTACTTGCTGGAAATTCTCCTCCCACCAGCACTTCACGAGAAACTCGTGGAAAAAAACACGGATCCAATAAGAGCAGGCCGACACTTCGCCCCGCGGATGGGGCCTGACAACCGCGCTCCTATTATTAACCATCCCTGCTATATGGCAGCGACTGCACGTCTATATACAAGGCTACACATAGCTGGAACACCGCCGCGGAGTTATTTTGGAGGCGTGTGAGAGTGGCAGGTCCCTCATACACAACTGCAACGCGCGCACACATCCCTTTACAAGGACAATCGTTTTTAATCGGTGCGCAACGGACCACCGCTGAACTACAGAATGTATTTTTCTAGGTGTTAAATGCCAGCCATTCAAATTATGCCAATACATGATCTGCCCTTCATTTCAGCACTGTAGGAAGACGTGCATTTGACACTGCAGCAAGCACAACTGGATTACCAGTTCAGGCTTTTTCCACAGGTGGCACACACCATGTATAGGCCTACAGCACATGTGTCCCACTGCAAGATAATCAAAGCAATTGTGGCACAAGGATCACGTTCATGGCCCAATGATAGCATTACTTACTCCCACACTACTCCATGCTGTCTCTAACCCCCCTGGGATGCCAGATGATTGAAACCCAAAAGTTGACACCTTATATTTCTCACCAATCAGTCCAGCAAATAATTATCTGACCTCTTGAGTGCAACTATAGAGCAGTGAAATTCCATTTTGATGATCAGCTGAGCTCTAAATAGGGATAATATTAACAACATCTACAGCTGTATTTTTGATTTAAAAAAAGAAGAAGAAAAGTTCAGTAAACATTTAGGCTATACTTTATCGAAAGATGTGCCTTACTTGGTATTCAGACTCCTCTAGCGACTATTTTTCAAAATAACTTTTGACAAATCCTGCGACTGTTGCTTGTGGGATCAGGATCCAGGGTCCTGATGAAAGTGCATCACCGCCATTCGCTGTTCGCTTCACCGGCTTCCCGTCTCCGTCCGGAACACCTACAATATTTCCCTGCTGATATTTCACTGTCTCCACAGTAGTTACTTTCTTGAAAGACCTCCTCACCCGTCACACCCCCCCTCTCCATCTCTTATATCTCCGCTCCTCCAACACCAACCTTCCTCATGTTCCCAGGACTCCATCCCACATCATACCTCAGGCCATTCCCTGTGCTGCGCCTGGTCTGTGGAACACGTTGCCTCCACACCTGAGGGCTGCCCAGACTGTGACTCGCTTTAAAACAGACTTGAAATTATTTATTTTTATCCGGAGTCTTTAACGATCCCTTTTTTGAAGTTTTTCCTGCTTTTGTTTTTATTTTGCTTTTATTGGGCCCAGGACTCCTACTGGCGTATTTTTCAGCCTTTTATTTATAATCATTGTTCATGTTTATATTATATTGAATTGCTTGATTGACTGTAGCATTTGGAGATTTTATGTCAATGTTGATGTGTGCTATAAATAAAATTGATGACTATTATTATGATTGCTGGTGGAACCTCTGAAAACAAATTTAATTTGCAGCAGGTGGTTTGTATCTTGAAAATTAGTATTTAGAAACACAGTGCATAGACATGATCAGCACACAGAATAAGTCGTTTTAAACATATTAGACGCAAAGGCAACAAGGATAATTAACATAGTTTCTCTGGGAGTACCACCTGGATGGATGGATTTTTTAAATAAACTTATCTATCTATCTATCTATCTATCTATCTATCTATCTATCTATCTATCTATCTATCTATCTATCTATCTATCTATCTATCTATCTATCTATCTATCTATCTATCTATCTATCTATCTATCTATCTATCTATCTATCTATCTATCATCATGTGTGCACGAAGCTGCTGCTGGCTGATCAGAGAGTAAAAAATAAAGTAACTCCATCAGAATGTTTCTTTTGGGCCACTTTAGCAGATTCCACGCCCAGGTAAGTGAGGAGGATTAGAGATGTGACATTATAAAACATGACTCAACAGAAGAAGGTTCAGTTATAGTTCTTAACATGTTGAGGGTGTTTATTTTAGAACAGATTGTGTGATCAGCATTCAGGATTCAGGTTTCCACAGATTTATTTTATGTATAAGCATTGTTATCTAAACACATATTGAAACTGACAAAAATGGTGTTTAATGCAAACTTTGCTGCTTAATTATTGTTAGATCTAGAAGCATTATTTTGTTTTCCCTTGATCACAGAGCAGTTCCGTTTCACTGTTTCTTTTTAACATGGAGGGCAAACCAGATGACTTCACAAAAGAAACAATAAAGGTGCTTGTTAGTCATGGTTCTGCTGCCAGGATGCCAGGATGTCTGTTATAACAGAGGGGATCATCTGCAGCCTTAAAACCTATTTGTACGCCCTCATGTCTGCAGCCTGCCTGGGAACCTGTATCCTTATCGGTCAGGTGTATTTGCCGTTAATTCGTCTAAGCTTGTAGGTTTTAAATTTAAATTAAGGAACATTATCCCGGATTGGAAAGATGTTAAATACACACTTTTATCCTGTTGTTCATATACTATTGATTTTACATCCATTTGATTAACAAAATATAAAAGAAGAAATACTGCCTATTTTGTCTGACGTTTAAGCCAGCATAAATGTACTAATTTTGTACAAGTAATTTAGTAGAAGTACATAATTATATATATTAAATAAACGTGAGCTCTTTAACTTGCAAAATGTGTCCACAGAACAGAAGCATTAAGAAAAGTTTATCCACGTAGAATGTATAATAATTGTAATAGTTTGATTTGTTAGGGTGGAAGGACAAAAGGAGCTGAGTGTTGAGTGCTGCTATAGCAAGGGGCGCCAGTTCTTGCTTTTAGTTTTGAGATTATTATTATTCCTTTGTGCATTTCCTTCTTTCAATAAGATAAAGATTTCCCATCATTGCATAGTAATTTTTTTCCTTTTTCCGTGTATATTTCTTCCCTGAGTTTGAGCAGAAACATGTTAACCGTGTTACCTTCTTCGGGAAGCTTTCTCTTGTGTAACAAGAGGAAAGTCCTCGCTACCAGTGAAGCTCCTATGTTTTAAAACCAAACCCAAACTCCTTTAAGCGCAGTGTCATACTTGTAACAGTAGATGGCGCAAGAGAACAACAATAGACTCTGAGTAAGTAGGCGTCGTTGAATTCCATCACCTCTTGGTGTCGCTGTTTCCTCGGATTTGTTTTATTCATAATCATTGTTATCTAAATTGTGGGCACACATTGAAACTAACAAAAACATTTTTTTTGTATTATTTTACAAACTTTCCTGCTCCATTAATCTTAGATCTTTATGCCAGATTGTTCTACAATGCACTGCAGTTTAGCAACAAGCATCTTATACGTTTCATAGGCTACTGAGAAACACAATTTCTGATTTTTAGAAGTTTATGTAAAGCTTTATTAGGTTCCAAATGAGATTAAGATCTGCGAAGTTTCCTGGCCATGGAGTCAAAACATGTTTTTTATTTTTTTTATTTTTTCTGAGTCACAAAGTTATCACTTGGGATCCAGCAGGATGTTTGGGACCTGTTTTTTTGTGGAAGTGTTTTTTAATAAAAAATAAATTGTGTTGACCACACATGAGTGGTGTCATGGAGCTTCACTCCCAGCATGGACTGATGGCAGCATTCACCCTTTCCTCCCCGGACAGTCCTTTTTCCTGCTGTCCTGAACAACCTGAGGAGGCCTATGATGGATGGCGACCTGTCCAGGACCTGCCCTGCATCTCACCCAATAATGAATGAATAAATAAACGAATAGCTGGCTGGCTCGCTGGCCGAGCTGACTGATTGACTTTCTGCACTCACTCTGCCTTTGATGTTTGTCCTGCCCTTGACACCGGTGAGCATCTAAAAGGTTTCTCCTGCTGCCATTCCTGAGTGAGCTTTGCATTGGTGGCAACTCAACGCCTTAACCGAATTCTCTTCAGGAAACAGTGTTGGCAGCATTTAAAGTTTTTTAGGCACATTGAGGCTTTCAGCACAGCAGTTGAATCTCTCTCTTGAAGATCTTGGGGTTCCCACAAAAGTTGGATTTGGGGTCATCTTACAAGCAGCAATAGTCTTGCCTCTGAAACCTTTATGTGTGTTTTCGTAGAAGTTACCGTGGTTGACAAAAGATAAATGTTTTCCAGCACAGTTCTTCGTATCCAGTTAGAATGAAATAGATTTCAGCTGCCCTGCCCTCATAAACACGTTTCTGTAAGCTGACCACTTTTTACTGGTCATCCTTTCACATAATCACAAAACCATTTAGTGGCAGGAATAGTGCATATGAGTTTTTTTATGATAATTGTAATACATTTCGTTAACTTCCACCTGATCACTTTTTATAGCAATCTAGACTACAGGGCCCATTTAGTTAAATATTTTAACTGACGTTGCTAGTGGTGATCAGTTCACATTTTCCCGGCTCCTTTCTTTATATCTGTCATTGTGATGTTCCCAAGTCTCCTTAGCATCCTTGACACTGACCTCTGTGTCGGATGTGGCCATCTACTGCAGAGAAAATCCATTCAACAGCGTGAGGTATGGTTGGCAAAAAAAATCAGAAACTTGGAAAATCATAGCTAGCAAGTATTGCCTTCAAAACGCTTCTTTGTTTGAAATATATCAGCACTGCACGCATTGATAATGCCGCACTAGACTTAATGAAAATAAGCACCACAAAAACCCATCAGGAAAGTTTCTGAAAACGAAGGCGACGTTTGCACTCACATGACTTCACCTTTGTTCACATGTCAACAGCTTGAAAGTGTTTCTAAGCTGTAGAACATATTTTAACTGATGTGTTCCGTTGAGTTTCCCAACATGATAACTGTAAAAAGTCACAGTGGGAAGAAAGAGCCTACAGGTTTGTTGTGTGTGCTTTTCTTGTACACTATCAACATACTGAGATTTGTTGCAGTTTCTTATTGGTTTCTGACGCCGTCAGTTCCTCTGATTGTTTATCCCTCTGGTTCTGGAGCGGTGGCGACGCAGGGAGGAGGAGATGCTCCAGCTGCTGACTCACGCTGCGCGGCAACACTATGATTTGGAGAGTTAAAGCAGCGCTGGCGCTCAGGTTTCATTTGACACCAACCGCCGGTTTTGAGCCCAGCTATAAAGCTCAGCAGCCGAAGAGGATCGTGTCCAGAGTGGAAGCGGTACAGGATGGGTGAGAAGTTGGGAGGAGGCACGCCTGCAGAAGTTTAGTAAGGACGCGCGAGTGGAGCGCGGTGCCATCACTCACACAAGCTCGCTTTACGCAGAGATGGCTGGAGCTGCTGGTTTGCTGCTCGTTTTCACGCAATTCACACTTCATTTGACATTAACATCATGCATGGAGGTGGATTTCTGCGTACCTGTCCGCATTGACCACCAGGTGCGCGAAAAGCATGCGCACCGACGGGTGGAGCAGATGGATGGGAAGCATGTTGTTTTCAGACTGAGCGCATTCAGTCAGGAGTTTTACCTGCACCTCGCATCGGATTCTAGTTTCCTCGCAGCCGGCAGCGGATCTGCAGCATCCAACACTTCGGCTGACCTCAGGGGATGCTTCTTCTCCGGTGACGTGAACGCAGACCCGGACTCCTTTGTGGCGGTTAGCCTGTGCAGGGGTCTGCAGGGCGGCTTCTCTTATAATGGCATGGAGTATTTCATCACTACAAGACCAGAAGACGCCGCAGCTGCGTCTGGATACGGCAACGTTTTGGAAATAACGCATATAATCAGCCGCCGAATGATTGCGCCACATTCAGGGGCCAACTTCACCAGCAGGTGTGGAGTCACGTCACGGAGCAACTTCAGCGTTTCCCTGGACAAATACAAACACCTCAATCAGCTGGACCCTGATGGCTTCACAGAAAACGTCCTGAAATACCTGGGGAGGTCCAAAAGGTTCGCTTCTATCCCCCGCTTTGTGGAGGTGCTGGTAGTGGCAGATCAGTCCATGGCTGCATTCCACGGGGATGACCTAAAGCATTACCTTCTGACCCTGATGTCAGTAGCAGCCAGACTCTACAAGCACCCCAGCATACTTAACTCCATAAACATAGTGGTGGTGGGCTTCATGGTGATAAATGAAGCTGACAAGGGACCAAAGGTTTCCAGCAATGCTGCCTTAACCCTGCGCAACTTCTGCTCCTGGCAGAAGAAGTTGAATAAAGCCAGTGATAAGCACCCAGAGTACTGGGACACCGCCATCCTGTTCACCAAACAGGTGGGTACAAGACAAGTGGGTTAGGTTTTAACCCCTCAGTGTTTCACTGACTGCTACTTTCCTTCGGCTGTCACATCCTTTAGTGCTCGATCATATAAAGCTGCACCATTTGCATCCGTTGTATGTTCTTGGTCTGAATCTTATCTTATATTCACGACCCCTCCCTCTGCAGATTTTTGTGTTTATGTTTCGTGTCCAAATGCCTGATGAAATGAATGTGGAATTTTGTATTCCCTCACAGATGTTCATGCTTTTTCTTCTTTTTTTTCAGTTTCAGTTTAGGAACTCACCCTCTAACTGGCCTCCTGATCATTTCTCCTCTACAAGTTAAAAAACTGCTGTGTAAAAATTCCTCTTTGGCTCATTTTACCAACCCAGTCGTCATTTAAATATGGCTGACTTAACACTGCTGGTTGGGTTGTAAGTTTGAGTCAGCATAGGTTAGGTATAGACTCAACTCAAAATGGGTTAAACTTAAAGTAGTTAAGGCTTTCATAAGGGTAGGACAAAAACAAACAAACACAAACAACCCGGCAAAATGTGTTGTATTTAGATTAAAATAAAAAAAACAATTATCTGTTTTTTTATATCTGCTTTATCTTTTCAGGGTCAATGGTCAATAACAAAGTAAACCTGAAACCAGTCTATCACAGGGCAACATAGAGACAGGCAGAGCTAATAGCTAGGTACACACACCTAAGATTGGCTAATTAAGCTAGTGGGCAGTGAAAACCCATAGGGAGAAAATGTAAATGCCACACATAACAGCTCCAGGCAGGATCCAACATTCTTGCTGTGATGCTACAGTTTGTCACACCGAAGGACTTTATTTCATTTTGTCAAATTCTGCATTTCAAAAATGATCTCAGAATGTCCAATAAAAACAATTTTATATGTATATTAAGGCATGTTGACAGTTGCATTTGGATAACAATATACTCAGTATTAACAAAAAACTGCCGGTCCATGTTGACTTTATCAGCAGCTGTAAATAGTGAGCACTAGCTTGCAGTAACCACTTTGCAGTTAGTGCACCGACGCTGTCTTAGGTAAACAAACTGGTTCTGATTATCACAGCCTACTGACGTTAACATTATTACTCACTAGCATTTTACTACCTGACCAGTTCTTATTTCATCACTAGACCCAACAAACTGGGCCAAGTTTTCCTCACCCAATGCTTCAATAAAACCACCCGTCTGCCCAACAGCTAACTTTTCTTTCTTTATGAGTCTCGACAAAAGGGCACATTTTTTCCATGTAATTCTGTTTGTGTGCGATAGCCACTCTCTATGTGAGTCTTTGACACCTTTAAAGTGATCAAAACATGTAAAACCAATATATTTGGAATATTAACAACTTCCTTGATATGCCGTGGCTGTTGTAGGATCACTATCTTGGCTAATACATTTATCCGGGTCACAGCTGTCAGTGCATCCCATGGGGCCCACACTGTTGTGAACTCTGTCTTATATATCTTCCCCCTCAGTGAATAACTTCCCCTTGTGTTTTTTTCTTGCTTGTAAGTGCCATCTGCTTTCAGTTAAGTAGTCTTTACTTTGGTTTATCTGATAGCGAAATACAAATTCAGGTAAAGGGTAGAAAGATAGAGAACACTTCCAATAATAGGAAAAAAAACCTCCTTATTTACCCTGGAGGTTGAACTGTGTGACACATTCAGGAATGGTGTCATTGTGCTTACGGAGCACAATGTGTGCATCTGCTGTGTTGGAAAACTCTTTCAGCATGTTATGAAATGCAGGAGGGGTGTTGTACACATGTTTGGCAGAGGCTCCCTCTGGCATCTCTGCCTCATTGTGACACTAAGTCAACAGGTTCATCAGCAGCTTCGTTTTTGTATTAGCTTCAGCAGCAATGACTGCGATGGACTGGCGACTTGTCGAGGGTGTACCCCGCCTCTCGCTCAATGACCGCTGGATACTTCCTCTCCGACCCTGCACGCATAAGTGGATATAGATAATGGATGGATGAATAGATGGATAGCAGCAATGTCAAGAGCAGACAGGAAGTTAAGATAGAGCCAGAAATATAATAGGGACTAAACATTCAAACTAAACAGTGAAACTGAGAGATACAGGGTAGTAAAACACCGGAGAACAATGGCTGATAATAATCAGCGCTACATCATCAGTGGGACTTATAGGGTAGTGCTTTGAGGTAAATGTGCTTAGAACATTAAGATAAACAATAATTCTGCTTATTGTAACGATAGACAAATACAGAATTTTTCAAAAGTAATCATACACACTCTACTTTTCAAATTACAGGTATAAACTAGTGTATCCCATTCTGTAAAGAGGTTTCTTAAGCACATTAGTGACCAAACAACATCATGAAGGGCAAGGAACACAACAGACAGGTCAAGGAGAAGATTGTGGAGAGGTTTTAAGCAGGGTTATGTTCTAAAATAATATCCCAAGCTTTGAACATTCCCCAGAGCTTTGTTCAATCCATCATCCGAACATGGAGAGTTTGGTGTAGCTGCATACCCACCAGGACATGGTCATCAACCTAAACTGACAGGCTGGGCAAGGAAAGCATTAATCAGAGAAGAAACCAACTGGCCCATGGTAACTTTGGAGGAGATGTAGAGAGCATCAGTGATGGGGAAATGTGATGACTGGCCAACTATTAGTTGGGTAGTCCACAAATTGAATGTTAATGATAGTGTGAAAATAACAGAGTTATTGCTGAAAGAATGTCCCCTTTTGCAGTTTGTGTCACGTAGAGGACACAACAAAGTTGTGGAAGAAGTTGCTCTGGCCTGCATTCAACCAAAACCAAACTTTTTTGGTAACAATGTGCCAATGAGGGTTTCGGACGTTGTAGGAACACATTTCTTACTAGCTGCAAACAGAATAGTTCAATGAAAATGTGGCTGGAAATTCATGTGAATGTGGTGAATGTAGTTATAAGAGCTTCAGAGTTTATGTAAAAAAAAAAAAAACATATGTTAAAGCAACAAAATGAAATTCTGACATATCGATCTCTGTCATCAGGATCTCTGTGGAGCCACGACCTGTGATACGCTTGGGATGGCTGACGTTGGGACCATGTGTGATCCTAGGAGAAGTTGTTCTGTCATTGAGGACGATGGGTTACCCTCTGCTTTCACAACTGCTCATGAGCTTGGTAAGACAGCTGTTTGTGGAGGAGGCGGAGCACATATTTTTAAACACAAGGTACTACAAATTTGGCCACTGACATACACTTGCTTTGTGAGTAACTGGGGTATCACTCAGACAAGGTTCTGGAGAGCTTTATTTCACCAAATTATGTAATTCATCCACCTGATAATTAATTCTGTTTCTCAGATTATTAGCAGCCTCCTGATCTTACAGAGCAACTCTAAGGTGTTTGTATACTAAAAAGCTTACTTTCAAACAACATCACTTTCTGTGGCACTGACTACAAAAGGCAAATTGGAAAGCTGAAAACAATTGACGTGAGTTTATGAGCTAAAATGTTCACGCCTGAGGTTTTTTTGTCAAGGGTTTCCAAAGTTTTGATGAATGAGGGCCATTTTGCTGTCAAAAGCCATACAGGAATATCTATCTAAATCTTTATCTATATATATATATATCTATATCTATCTATCTATATCTATATCTATATATCTATATCTATATCTATATCTATATATATATATATATATATATATATATATATATATATATATATATATATATATATATATATGTATATATATATATATATATATATATATATGTATACACACATATATATATATATATATATGCTATAAATAACATGCAAAATATTTCAGCACATAATTTCCTAGTACTTGATACTGTTAGTACATCCACTGACTGTAAAATTACCTGTGAAATGTTTTCACACAGCCAGAAAACTGCTTGTTGTTGCAACCAAATCCTATGGGATTCTGTGAGAGTAGGGAGTAGCAAGATGGCGGCCAGTGACTTCAGTCTTTCGGGCAAATCAGCAATCCAGTAAATAAATGACTTGATTGAGCCTTACTTCTTAAAACTGGCAGCTGATTTCATAGCAGAGCCACTGTCGATTGTTTTTAATCTTTCAATTGAAAACAAGAACATCCCATCTATTTGGAAATCTGCTTTTGTCCTTCCTTTATTAAAAGGAGGTGATCCATCAGTTTTTATCAATTATAGGCCAGTTTTAAATGTATGTGTTTTGTTCAAAATTCTGGAGTCTCTTGTTTGTGATCAATTGAAATATGAAAGGCTTTCCAAATATCAATCAGGTTTAAGAAAAAACACAGCACTATCACTGCTACTATAAAGGTGATAAACTATATAATTGTAGCACTTGATGAAAAACAGTACTGTGCTTTACTCTTTATTGATCTTTCAAAAGTTTTGACACTGTAGACCACGGTATTTTGAAACGCAGGCTACTTCTCATTGGACTGTCAGAGCATGTGGTTGCTTTGTTTTCAAACTATTTAGAATACAGGTCCCAGTGTATAAAACGTGAGGGCCTTTGTTCTGAATGTGTTACTATTCACAAGGGTGTGCCACAAGGATCTGTTCTGGGGGCCCTCTTATTTATCTTGTACATCACCAATGTTGAACAAAATTTCTCTGATGCTAATATGCATTTTTATGCTGATGATACAATTATTTATTGCTTTGGATCATCTCTTGACACGGTTGTTAATTCCCTACAGAAAGCCTTTGCTGCTGTACAGTGTTCATTTATTTATTTATTTTGAAGTTTTTCACGGCACTAGTGGCTCGTTTTTTTTTGTACAGTGGGCTGACAGGAAAGGGGATAATGGTATTAATTTATTAATCTTAAATTATTTCTTAATGCTGACAAGACAAAGTTAATATTTTCAAATCATAAGAAGGTGCCTCAAACTCTAGCAGTAGTGTCAACTCTGGAGGGAAATGTCATTGAAGCGGTACATGAATATAAATACCTTGAAATTGCAATTGATGACTCCTTCACCGACCTGTCCAGGGTGTACCCCGCCTCTCACCTAGTGAACACTGGAGATAGGCACCAGCAACCCCCGCGACCCCATGAGGGATAAAGCGGTTTGGAAAATGGATGGATGGATGGACTCCTTCACCTTCAAACCTTTTATTGATGAACTTGTGAAGAAATTAAAACTTAAATTGGGTTCGTAATAAGACATGTTTTTCTTTTGGAGTGATAAAGCGCCTCGTCTCTGCCACGTTTTTATCTGTCTTAGGTTATGGTGACCTTTTTTATAAGAATGCTACTTCTTCATGTCTTCAAATGTTGGACTCTCTTCACCATGCTTCATTGAGGTTCATCACAAACTGTAGAGCCATGACACATCACTGTGACCTGTACTCTCGGGTGGGATGGCCTTCCCTCTCTACGAGGAGGCAGTGTCATTGGTACACCCTTCTTGGATTGCTGCCCTCTTATATTTGTACCTTACTTACACAGAAAAGCATGGCCTCTTATGCCATGAGATCCAACGATCAGCTGTTGCTCACGGTTCCTTCTGGCCACACAGAGCTAGTAGAAAGCCTTTATCTACTCAGCTCCTTGTGCGTGGAATTTTTTACAAAGAGACTGGAAGTTGGCTGAGTTTCAGGCTCAAATGCTTTTAAGTTGAAAATGAGAGAATTTCAGACGGCTTCAGTTATCTGTAATTGTGTTATAAATTATTTTTTATGTACCTGTGATTTAATCTAATGTATATTTGTTTAATGTGTATCTTTGCTGCCTCTTAGCCAGGACTCCTTTGAAAAAGAGGTTATTAATCTCAATGGGATTTTTTTCTGGTTAAATAATGGTTAAATAAAAAAAAAGTTTCCCTATCCTCACCACCGGTGGCCCATTGGTGAGGAAGTCACTGTTCCAGGAGCAGAGCAGTGCAGATAATCCCAGTTTGCCCAGTTTCAGGGACAACATATCTGGGAGCATGGTGTTGAAGGCAATGCTGAAGTACACAAATAGCATCCTAACATAGTTGTTAGGATGCTGTAGAATGAGACAGAGCAATGCGTGCAAAGAATCTGTTTATGGTGTCGTGGAGAGCTGGGTCCTTGCTGAGCTGCTAATAACGGGGCTTATAATCTGTGATGGTCCTGATGCCTCTCCACATGTTACATGGGTTTTTGCTCTTGCACTGCTTGCACCTGTGCTTTGCCTTCTGGATGCCCTTTTTCAGCTCACTTGTAGTGCAACTGTAGGCCAGTCTATCCCCTGACTTGTATGCTGCTTTCTGGGTCTTCATACCCATGGATTCTGGCTAGGAAACATTTAGATTTTCTTCGTGGGTAGGACAGCATTAGTGCAACAGAGAATATAGGACAGCTCAGATGATGTGTATTCGCCCATGGGATATAAATCGGAGTAGCAGCAACCCTGTATAGAATTTGCTAGAGACACATCGACTCCGCAGAAGAAAGCAAGAAGGTGCATTAGATAAGCTGAGACAGTGGGGTTTCCATACTCTGCTCCCTTTTATGTACCTGTGGATTGACCGCTCTTTTGCCAACAAAACAGATTAACAGCATCTCCTCAACAGAACTAACCTGAGTTCTGCAGATCTGCCGCCTTTTTTTTTTTTTTTTTTTTTTTTATCAAGTCCTGGCTCATCGAGCACATTGCAGACAGCACAATTCACTTAGTGGAATTTGATCCTTTCCTGGCAGACTGCGCAACGGAGCTCAAGGAAAAACCATGAGGAAGAGGACTCTGTCTCTCTATAAGCAAAGGGTGGTCTACAGATGTCACAATGTTAAAGAAACCATGCGGGCTTCATATTCAGACATTACTTATTAACTGTGAATCCTTTTGTTCATGCCGGTAGTTTTCCTCATTTGTTCTGGTCACTTTTTCCTTTCCACCTCATGCCAGTGTTAAAGAGGCATTGCTTTATCTAGCCGACTGGATAACTAATGTCGAGGAAAAACATTCACACTCCTTGCTCATTGTTCTTGTGAACTTTGACAGGGCAAACCTTAGCAATGGACTTCCAAAGTACCGGCAGCACATTGAGTATCCACCATGGACACTAACATGCTGGACCACTGCTACACTATATTAAAGGATGCAGAGCACTTTGTCCTCCCATGCACTGTGACATCTTACCTCAGTTTCTGTGAGGATGTGTGTGTACAGACTAACCAAACACCCTCGATCGGAGCAAAACTCAGGCAGCTTCATCAGACCAAAGAGGAGGCCTTGAGAAGTAGGAACAGAGTCCTGTGCAACCATCCCAGTAACACATTAGAAAGCAGCCAAAAGCTGCTATGCTGAAAAGCCAGGAAGAATAGCCAGCAACTCCCCAAAAAGTGTGGAGAAGCCTGCGAACACTTACTAACTATAGGAGCCCAGCCCCCACCTCTGCTGGATACCCCACCCAACTGCCATGCTCTCAACCCTCCCCTCCGACCTCCATATGCATCCATAATTTAGAGGATGTGCACCATCAGGAAGGCTCCTGGCCATGTGTCCATCCCGGTGACCATTTCTGGGATCCACTATATCCCCGGGAAACCAACTTTGTCACCATCATAAAGAAATGGCCAGCAGATTATTTACATTTCTTTTCAGACAAAAGGATAAGATTTTCTTATGCAACTTGCTCTTGTTTTTAAGTCATTTTATTAGCTTGTTTATTTGAGTCAAATGTTGTAATTACTTGTAAGGCAAGGCATACAAGTTTATTTGTATTGCACATTTAAGTAACAAGACAATTCAAAGTGCTGTACATGATCACAAAAAAGAAAACGTTACAGAGGAAAAAAACATTGCAGTGGAGTAGTAGCAGCAGGTCAAGATATAAGACAAGTTGGACTTCAAAGTTTAACATTCATTTTCAAAGGCAACTTCTCATGTTTGGTAGTAGTCTGAACCACATGCAGAACACAGATAGAAGGCAGATAGTTTTAGCGACATTTATTTACACAGCTTGACAGATCATATAAAAACGTTGGCGAAGCTCGAGGAGGCCTCGGACGGACCCGAACGGGATCGGATCTGCGAGAGGGAGAAGAAGAGATTTTAACTGAGAAACGGAGCAGGAAAGTGAGAGGGGAAACTGATGCTTACTACCAGGTTCACAAAACCTATCCAGGGGGAGCGGAGCGTGAAGAGGAACCCAGCGGTGGGGTCACACTATCCGGCAGATGATTGAGCGACAGGAGGGCGGCTGATGGCGGAGAGGAGCCAGAGCAGCCACCGAGGGAGGGAACAAGGAACGTCGTCTGCCAGAAGTCTCAGGTAAAGGTGTTCAGGGGAGTGGTAGTGGCCTGAATGAGGAAACGCTCTGAGTGGAATCAGAGGCTGGCACCTGGAGCACAAAAAGGAGCAGTAAGCAGCAAACAATGAGAGGCTGTCATCTGACAGTGGCCACAGAAGCATACCACGGGAGGTATGTTAACACACTGGCGACTTCTGGCTCTCAGATCGCTCCCTTTAACTCCCAGCCCTCAGCGCTGCAACGAGCTGCAGGTGTGAGGCACGCCCACCTGTCAGCTGCAAGTCATCTGTGGAAGGAGGAGAGGGAAAACACAATAAAAAAAGGGCAGATCTGCTTACCCCACCGCTGAGCCCTGACACAACTCTAAACAAAGATTTTTTTTACCTTGATTTAAAGGAATTCAGCACTTTTACGGTGTTCAAGGAGTTTGTCCCTGCTAAGTGGCGGTAGAGGCAGACCATCCGCTATTACCATATAACATAGAAAGGATTCCTGGATCAATGTGTGCTTCTGTGCTTTTTTGTGTCTCTGCTCTGTCTTCTCTAACCCCCAGTCGGTCGAGGCAGATGCCCGTTCATACTGAGCCTGGTTCTGCTGAATGGGGAGTTTTCCTCTCCACTGTCGCTTCATGCTAGCTCAGTATGAGGGATTGGTGCAAAGCCATGGACAATGCAGACGATTCTCCACTGTGGCTCTACGCTCTTTCAGGAGGAGTGAATGTTGCTTGTCAAGACTTGTTGCAATCTACAGGGTTTCCTTAGAGAGGAAACTTTTTTGACCAATCTGAATGATTTGATTGAATTTGACTTTGTAAAGTGCCTTGAGATGACATGTGTTGTGAATTGGTGCTATATAAATAAAATTTTATTGAGTTGAATAAACTTGTACTCGGTTTGCTTTTTGTGACTCTTATGTTCAAAGTATACAGTGAGAGCAGTGGAGTTACAATAATTGACTAACACTGAAGCTAACCACTAACCAAGCCGCTGAGCTAACCAGATACATAAACACTAGAAGTGTGCATGTGCAGCCAGAAAGCGGAAACTAAGAGCAGGACCAAAACTCTGACAAATCCCTGCCATTCAGACGGAACGGCAGAGATCGGTTAGAGTTTATACAGGCCTGCAGCTCCCACAGAGATTGATTTTTAATCTCCTTTTTCTGAATACACAATGCATTGACTACTGTCAGGATGGAAAGACCATTTTACCCAGTATAACAAAAAGTGTTTCTTAACAGGATTACCAACTACAGCTTTATGTAGGGGCCGACCCAGTTTTCTAGAAGCTCTAAAACAATAGAGCGATCAACTATGTTGAATGCTGCACTGAGGTTCAATGATACCAGCACTGTGGTTCTTCCACAGTCTGCATTTATACAGATATCATTAAACTTCTTGACAATGGCAGTCTCTGTACTGTGGTACAGAACCCTGACTGGAAGATGTGGCAGGTGATTATTAAGAAGGTGTTTAATTACTGAAACACAGTGTTTTCAATAATCTTACTGATAAAGGGGAGATTTGAGATGGGACTGTATGCTGATAATTGCTGTTTTAGGGACTGGGGGAATACACCTGACAGAAGGGACATGTTTGTTATTCAAATCAAGTCAGTCATTATGACAGGCAAAGCATTCTTAAAGAAAGTTCTAGGTAGAACATCAAGACAGCAGGAGGAGAAAACTTAGTAGGTTTACGATTTCTTCTAAGCATTTGTAGCTTATCTGGCTCAATTGGGACATTTTGTCAAAATCGTTTTTTGTTCGAGGCACCTTGGGCACTGAACTTGGTATGGATGCCCCTCTAATCTTTTGGATTTTGTCAGTAAAGTTAGCAAATTCTGGTGGAGTGGAGTTCAGATGCCACAGACACAGGAGGGTCTGTAAAGTTTCGCCCATGGGATATACCTGCGCCTCTGTTACTAACTAATCTAAAGTTAGCAGTTAGTAGAAAGGCAAAAAATAAAAGTTAAAATAAATACCAGAGTAAACATTGCACAATTATTGGTAATATGGCATAGCCTATTCAGGTAAACGAGGTGAAATGTTCAAGTTAAACAGTGGAAAAACACCAGCCTATTTACAGAACAATATGACATGATATGTAATATGCATGATAGTACAGGAGCATGTTGAAGTAGCTAAGGTGTGTGCAAATGTACCTTAGCATAGACAATGGACATTTAACCAACTATTAGTGAGGAGGTTTGTATTCATTTGAGGCTGTATGACCCCATAATTAAGACCCTTTGGGAAAAAAAAATTCCTGATACATTTAAATTTAAGTACCTAATTATGGTTTTGTAAAATCCATGAAGTTGTGTGCTGCAATAGCTCCAACATATCCTTAAAAGGCTATAATGAATATAACCTTGGTGGCAATGATGACTGGATGTAAATTACTGCTCATTCATTGCACTCAATAGTCTATGCGACAGCTTTATGGTCATTTTCAGCAACAGCTGCTTGAAAAGGTAGTTTAAAACAAAGCAGGACTTGTCCCTGAAACAGTATCCAAGAGAGGCACTATTGTCCCCCGTCCACATATATGTCCAGCAATTCCAGTTTCCTTTTCTAAACAATTCCGTTTATGACTGAACAAGTTAAACTCTCAGTTTAGATATATTTATATGAATATTAAACCTAAACATATTTAGAGAATGGGAATATTGGTTTAGCACATGAACCTAAGCCATGCTACATATCTTATTGTATTTCACTGCTGTCTGCTATATGTGTTGTGCTGCCTGGTAAAGATTAGTAAGAAATATTTGTACTTGTATTACTTTTCACCATACCCTCTTTGTATCTGCCCCAAAATTCCTGCTAATTGTGTTAAAGTGAAAACTGAGCTTTTTGTATCTGCCAAAGCCATGACCCTGTTGTTTCTGCTCCCACCCTATCCCTGCAGGCCATGTCTTCAACATGCCCCATGACAATGTGAAAGCATGTGAGGAGGTATTTGGGAAGCTAAAGGACAACCACATGATGTCTCCCACCCTGATTCAGATAGACAGGAGTCGGCCCTGGTCAGTCTGCAGCGCAGCCATCATTACTGAGTTCCTGGACAGAGGTCATGGTTAGTCAACACTTCCTCAATTTAATCCTGAACTCATTTTGTTCAGGCGTCATTATCCAGCTGTGAGCTGTTAGGTATTAAATCTTTGTCTACAAATTATTATTATTATTATTATTATTATTATTATTATTATTATTATTATTATTATTATTATTATTATTATTATTATTATTATTATTATTATTATGTTATTGTCATCATTATTATTATTATTATTATTATTATTATTATTATTATTATTATTATTATTATTATTATTATTATTATTATTGTTGTTGTTGTTGTTGTTGTTGTTGCTGTTGTTGTTATTGTATTAGGACATAACAATTAACCAGTTCTTGTCAGATTGCGAAACTCTAACCGCAAATGTAGAACAACATCCAAACAAAAATGAAGGCAAAATTGAAAAGCAGTGAGTGGAAGGTAAAGTACACCCTTGATAACATTTTTTAGATTTACATTCCCGCTCCTGGCGTTCTGTGTGCTGTCCAGTTAATGAAATCAAATGATGAAAGGCAGAGTTTTAGCACAGTGTACTGTGATGCATAGCATGAGTCGGAGACACAACTCAAAGAGAAACGGGGGCTACAATTTAGCAACTATTTCTTAATATTCAAGTCAGTCGATCTTGGTTGTCCATGACTGGGACTGGGACTGTGGCATCCATTCCATTTACCCAGTCTTCAGCTGTCGAAAAGATGGCATCAAATTTTATCATAAAATAGTTTAGCACTCAGAAAAGTTCAACTTGGTTCAGTTCAGTTTATGACAAACGCCATCTCAAGGAACTTTTCAGTTCGATCTAATCTCAATTCAGATCAATCCCACTAAGTCCAATGCAGTTTAATCAAAGCAGGCATATTTGAATTCAAGCCGAAGCATAATGCAGTATGCAAATTCAATTGATCAAATATAGCCAAGTGGTGAAATGTATTGAAGAAAGCCCAGACACTTGCATTCCACTCACTGACTTTCCAGCAATCCCTTTGTGAGAACATGTGGTGACAATGGAGACAAATATATTTATACTACAGGAGGAAAGCTCCAACAGAACTATGCTGGGTCTGGTTAAGAACAAAAAAAAGCTAGAACCTGACCTGCTACTTGACCTGCTAAAAGTCTGTGCAAAGTCTGTGGTGAGCTTTTGTATACTTGTGGTCAGATAACATTTTAGAACATGGTAAAGATCAAATTGTTTGCATTTTGTTCTGATGTGTGAAATGAAGATGTACACTTTTTTCAACGAATGCACATAAGTTTACCACTGATTTATTCTTAAATAAGGTCTAAGGGTTGCACTAAAGCCTAAATCATATTGTTAAATCTGAATATTATACCAGATCATTTGCAAAAAAAACACTCCTGGTATATATACACAACTTCCACAGCTTTCGCCTGACTGTTTGTAGCTCTTTTTGTTTGTCTCTGAAGGTGACTGCCTGCTGGACCAGCCTCAGAAGCAGCTCACTCTCCAGGACAGCCTGCCCGGCTCCAGCTACAGCCTGCATCGGCAGTGTGAGCTTGCCTTCGGCTCAGGCTCCAAACCCTGCCCCTACATGCAGCCCTGCACAAAGCTGTGGTGCACCGGGAATGCTCGTGGACAGCAGGTCTGTCAAACCCGGCACTTTCCCTGGGCTGACGGAACAAACTGCGGCTACGGCAAAGTGTGCTACCGAGGCGCCTGCGTTGATAACCGCAGCACAATGCACAACAAGGTGAGACAGAGGGGAAACAAAGCCCTGTCCCATTTTACATAAACGTTTTTATCAATGAGCAGTGAATCATGGTTCCTCTTCTGCCTTTCGACTAAGGTGGATGGCCGCTGGGGGAAGTGGGGTGCATTTGGAGACTGCTCGAGAAGTTGTGGTGGAGGTGTTCAGTTGGCAAAGAGGGAGTGTAATAATCCTGTCCCTGAGAATGGTGGAAAATACTGCTACGGCCTTCGCATAAAATACCGCTCATGTAACCTCATGCCTTGCCCTGAAACAGGTAAGCTCAAATTCAATTAGATTGGCTCTCTCTCTCCGTGTCATTTAAATGATTTATAAATTCAGAAAGTCCACCCTTTTTCTAGGGTTTTATGTATCTGGGCATTATGAAATTGATCCTTAGCAGGCTCTAAAATTACTTCGACCAAGTCAGAAGAGTCCAAAAGGACAAGCAGAGATGAAATATAAATAAACATTTCCCTTTATAGTCCCACAGAGGTGAAACTTTTCTCTGCGTTCAGAGCAGTGTGCAGCCAAACTGAGTGGTGCACAGGGAGCACTCTGTGGTCGAGGGTCTTGCTCAGGGACCCAGAGTGACAGACATTAAGAGTTTTGAACCACCGATCTTTGCTGCCTTTCCAAGACGCAAACACCCAGCTCCTTAACGTGACACAAATGTTTCCATCTAATCTAGCAAATTACTCTCAGTAAAAAAAATAATATGGAGACACAATTTACGGGATTTGTGGTGGTGAAGGACTATTTTGCTGTCACAGGACCCGGGCACATTGCAGGCAGGGAGTCAGTCATGAACTCCTCTTTAAGTTAAGTTCTATGAAGTCAAATTGGAGGATATCTTACTTACCGCCAAGGCGTGGTCAGTTTGGACCACTAACAAGACAGTGATCAAAGACGGCAGCAAATCTACATCAGAAAGCACAAAAAGGACGGAATCCTTTTGTTGCTATGGCTTTTCTGAAGGACAGTGATGCAGTTGGTAGCACTGTTGCCCTGTTGCCCTGCAGCAAGAAGGTCCAGGTGCTCCGGCGTCCTCTCACAGTCCAAAAATATGACCGTTAGGTTAATTGGTCTCTCTAAATTGCCCTTAGGTGTGAGTACATGATTGTCTGTCCTGTGTGTCTCTATCTTGGCCTGTGATGGACTGGCGATTAGTCCAGGGTATACCACATCTGTCACCCAATGACCGCTGGAGATAGGGATCAGCCCCACTGCGACCTTGCATGGATAGGCCAGTATAGATAATGGATGGATGGCTTTGTCAAAATCCTGCCTGTGCAGAATGCAAAGACAGAAGCAATGTTTGAAACAATGGTGGCCCAAAATTCTTTCACAATGATGTTAGAAAACTACTACTGAGGGTTCGTGGTTCTACAGGCTGTCTAGTCATAGGATGTACTAATGTTCTCCATTGTCAGTTTTCTCCTTTTGTCTTATCTTTTTTAACTAAATGTGGAATTTGTTGTACATTTTAGGTCAGATACAAATAATTTCAGAAGCTTATAAAGACAATTTTTTTTATGTCCTGATATAAGTACCTTATTGAAATGGGGTGTACTACTATACGGAAAAGTTGTTAGTAAATCAAGTCAAATGTTATGTCATTAAGGTATTTGCCCACTGGTTTCTTCAGTTTTTGTTTCTTTGTCACTCTTAAATTTTTCAGATCATGGTTATGTTCCATCTTACTTCAAAATGGCCCAGGTGACTCATGACGTAAAGAAATCTAATCCTGATGTAAATTAAACTAATGTAAATTACTCAATTTGTAACTTTAGTCCTATCTCCAAGCTGCCTTTTGTTAGTAAATTGGTCAAAAAAGTTGTGGAAGTCCAGCTCAGATCCTGGCTTTGTAGGCTTTAGATCTCCAATCATTTTGAGTTGGCTTTCTGAAGCCAACTGAGGCTGTTTGAGTAAAAGATAACCATGATCTCTGCTGATGCAGAAAAACCTTCTGTGTTGGTCCTACTTGATCTCAGCTCCATCTTTGAGTCTGTACACCATACAACTTTGTTAAGTAGGTCAAAGGTTCTGGCTGGCTTATCTGTGCATTAGGCTGGTTTTCATTACTGATGTGGCATTTTGAATATATATAAATGTAATAATGGATGGGGTTATTACTGGATATGAAACACCATCCATATAATGTCTTACATTCTAACAAGAAAAGCCCGGAATCTACAAGAAAAGCCAGTCATCCAAAGCTCACCAGCAAGTCCACTTCTAAATAGCAAGACAGTGAAACCAAATGAAGATTTTGGATTGGCCTAGTCAAAACCCACACCTAAATCTGAATGAGATGCTGCAGTATGAGCTCATCACGGTTTCATGTAAAAGACTCATTGCCAGTTCTTGCAAATGCTAGATGGCAGTTGCTGCTGCCAAGAGGGGCACAACCTTTTATGAATTTTAGGGGCGACTAATTTTTTCATCAGCCAGGCTGGTTTAGATAGTTTCTTTTCCTCAATAAGTTTCATATGAAAAGTGTATTTTGTACTTACTCAGATTATCTTTGTTGCAAAATAAAACTGTGTTGATTTAAAATAATTAAATGTGACAAACAAGCAAAAACAGAAAAAATAAGTGGAGGATAGTTTTCACAGCACTGTAGCCTGTATGCAGCTTGTGTTTCTAGCTTTAAGTATACCAAGTGTTTATGTGAGTAGATTCAAGTGACTTACTTGCATATTATAAAAGTAAATGCAGATATTAATTTCTATTTATTAGGTCAAGATCAAGGTGTGTAATTTTAGTAAAATTAAAATGAAGAAAATACTTAATTTAGTGCAGAATGAAATATTTATCAAATATTTATGTCTTATCCCACTCTTTAAGAAAGTTTATGACAAAGTTGAACAATGTTCTTAAAGAAAGCATCACGCTCATCTTGATTTTTACTGTTGCTGTTTTACTCTAAAATCTGCCCTGCTTCATCTGATTAGATGAATCAGTTTTCACTGTTAGAGCTATAAGTCAGCAATTGGTCTGTTTTTCATCTCCAGGCAAAAGTTTCCGTGAAGAGCAGTGTGAGACATTCAATGGCTTAAACCTCAACACCAGCAGACTGGGAGCCAGCGTAGTTTGGGTTCCCAAATATTCTGGCATCTCTCCCAAGGATAAATGCAAGCTCATCTGCCGGGCCAATGGAACTGGATACTTCTATGTTCTGTCACCAAAGGTTTGCACATGTCCATTTAAAAAGTTGTCCCATAACGTTTTACCTTAACGATGTGCACATTTATGAAACCAGGTGATTGAGACTTATTTGATTTTTTATATTTTCTCTCTAACAAAGTTGTTGGATTGTAAAGGATTTTACATTATCTGTTAAAAAGAGTTTGAGACCAATTGATCATAGTCTTAATTTTTTATCCCATAAAAACGGGATATATTTAAGAGGATTCTGTGACTTTTGAGAGTTCACGATACTAGTAAATTATAATTTATCTGCTGTAATGAGACTCTGCTGATATTTTCTAGCTGCTATGCAAATAATTGGGAACTTTGAATGCATCATATTGAGCAGTGCTTCCAGCTTTCATTGTACTGCTATTAATCCTAATCAAGTACCACACCACATTGGACTTTATCTCAAAGCTAAGACCAGGAATTAAATTATGAAGAATAGTGTGCATATCAACTATTAGACTTCCAAATGCAGTCAGAACTCCAAGCAGGGAGACACACAGGCTAGAGTCACTTCACCGCTGTGCTTTGTCAGTACAATTTACGCAATCAGCAAGGAAACAGGATTGTTGTAAAAACACTAGCACTGTATACTTTACACATCCTCTCAGTTTTCAGTCATGTGTCTTTACGCAGGAAGACTAAAACAATGTTAAACTTCTTGAGCAGAATGCAGACCATAATATGAAGTGATCTGAATGTGGCAGGTTGTAGATGGGACGCCTTGCTCCCCTGACACCTCGGCGGTGTGCGTTCAGGGAAAATGCATCAAGGCCGGTTGCGACGGCAAGCTGGATTCTAACAAGAAGTTTGACAAGTGTGGAGTGTGTGGCGGGGACAACCAGGGCTGCAAGAAGGTCTCAGGAATGTTCACAAAGCCTGTGTAAGTATCCCACTTACACAAATTTTTACTGTGCAATTTTACTCAAACCCCCCGAACTCTGGTATCCTTGAATATAATCCAGTGCAACCGATTGCCTTCAGGTGTCACCAAAATAGTAAATAATGTTAAATAATCTGTTATTTTATCTGACTATCAATGCAGGTGTTTTATGAAGGGCTCAGAAGACTGTTAGACAACATTAGTGAACAAGCAGCAGAATGAAGACCAGGGAACACAGCATACAGGACAGGGATATAGTTGTGGAGAAGTTTAAAAGGGGGTGTGGCAGAAGTTCTTAATCTGAAAACTGAAAGAGTAAGGCACAAATGCTTTTAAACTGACAGGCTTGTCAAGGACAACATTAATTAGAGAAGCAGTCAGAAGAAGCCTGCATGTCTTTTGACAACTATAACAAATGACGTGACTGGTTGAGACAGTGACATGTTTGTTCACCCAGTAATAGTGATGGGGGTATTGTTAAAGTAATACAGAGCCCCTACTGCGTGACACTGAATTATGGCCATCCAAGACATCCTGCAACAGCTGTGATTTCAAATCACAAGTGATTTCAAATAACAAGTCACAAATGTCTATACTCCCATCTTACTTGCATGTCTGACTTTTATTTGAATGGCTCAGGAAGGCATGACACCATAGGGAAATAACACATTGCTCTGCAACACCTTTAACACATTTTGATTCCCAAGCCAGGCTCGCACAGATTTTATTATACATGTCAGAAATCCCGTCACACAAGTACAACAGCTCCAGCCAACCATGTCACATATATAAGATATGATATGATATGATATGATATGATATGATATGATATGATATGATATGATATGGTACAATAAGAATTCCTTTATTGTCCCGCAGTGGGGAAATTTGGGTGTGACAGTGGGAAACACACAGACAGTTACACACAACATTTAGCAATGAAAAAGGAAAAAGGAACAAACCAGACTAATGTAAAATTATCTCTAAAGAAACACTAAGAGTTGAAGATAAAAGTAAATACCAGAGTAAATGAATATAAATATTCAACAGTGGAAAAGACTATATCCTCTTTGCCTACACAATGCTGTGAAATGCAATGTGCTAGATAGTGCAGCAGCATCCTGAAGTAGCTAAGGCATGTGAGATTATAAAGTATAACAGCAGCTGGAGTGAAGGACCTGCGGAAACGCTCCTTAGAGCATCTGAGATACAGCAGTCTGTTACTGAAAGAGCTCTCTAGCTCTGCACCAGCTCTATGCATGGGGGGGGAGACATTGTCCATCAGTGATGGATTCCTTCTGTTTCCTACCACCACTGGGTCCAGGGGGAATCACAGGACAGAGCTGGCTCTCCTAATAACTTTATCCAGCCACTTCCTCTCAGCTACAGATAAGCTGCTGCTCCAACAAACCACACCAAAGAAGATGACTGATGCCACCAAAGAGTCAAAGAAGGTCTTCAGAAGTGTCCCTTGCACTCCAAAAGACCTCAGTCTCCTCAGGAAGTAGAGTCTGTTCTGTCCTTCCTTGTAAAGAGCATCAGTATTGTCCAGTCTAGTTTGTTGTACGCCTCACTTCTACTGAATCTATGCAACTAAAATATTGCAGCAATGAACCTAAAATAATCTCACACCACTTTATCCTGATACTTTACTTACCTTGGGATGCTTCAAACTAAAGTGAAAACAATGGCATCACTTCTGTCTGATTAATTTGGCTAGTCAGTATATGACATCTTCGGGATACTCATATAGAATTGACATATTATTCCTATTTGTTCGGATAATTATAAAAAAAAAATTATTTTATTTTTTTGCTCTTTCAAGATATACTTAAAGTAATTCACCCCATGATGACATTCCACACCACTGATCCCAAGATGCATCTGTTGTTAAGAACGGTACACATCAAAATGAGATGTGTCCCGTTCTTCAAATATGTGACAGGACTTGATGTTCAGCAAAATTCCCGCTTGTTCGTACACGGCAAGATAGGAAACAGTCTGTAAGCAGCTTTGGCACCAGTTTCTTAAGGTGCTGTTTTTTTGGAATACCATCATCTGAGACAGTCAACATTCTTTACTCCTATGTTGTTCTTAGCAAGAAGTGTGTTTGTGCCAAGCTCTGCTCAACATGACCTGTTTATTTTCTGTACCGAATGTCCAGATTTCAACAGATAAAATTGTAAACAATAAAATATTCCCCTACCACTCAGGGTTGAGTGCCTATAGCAAACCTTGCCATTTGGCTTAGATCACTTGAAGCCTTCACACAGATAACATCTACTCTAACTCAAACCATTTATTCTTTTATTTTTCAGCAGTATATCTTTTTTTTTTTTAAAAGTTATATTTAAAATGTCCTCTCTTGTTCTTCAGTAACGGCTACAACTTTGTTGTGGCACTGCCCATTGGAGCCTCCAACATTGACATCCGCCAACGGGGATACAGAGGAATGGTCAGTGATGAAAACTACCTAGCTGTGAAGAATCGCCATGGTAAATACCTCTTGAATGGCAACTACGTGGTGTCAGCTGCAGAGCGGGACCTGCTGCTTAAAGGAAGCCTGCTGCGCTACAGTGGCACTTCCACATCTGTGGAGATTCTCCAGGCTACCAGACCTTTGCAAGAGCCTTTAACTGTGGAGGTGCTCTCTGTGGGAAAGATGACTCCTCCCAGGATCCGCTACTCCTTTTACATCTCAAAGGAGCGTAAAGAGGAGAAGACTCATCGGAAAGAGGAGAAAAGCCAAAAATCACAGAACAGTGTCTTGACTGATGACAAAAACAACGTAATTAAAAATGAAGTGATGGCGAAGAGACCTGTTAGTCACTGGGTCACAGCAGGATGGGATTCATGCTCAGTGACTTGTGGGAATGGTCTGCAGAAGAGGCTGGTCCACTGCCAGAGCACAGAAGGACATCTTGCTACAGATTGTGACAGTGCTAAAAGACCTGCAGCAGTAAGAGCGTGCGGGGATCCATGTCCCATGTGGAATGTAGGAACCTGGTCTCAGTGCTCTAAGTCCTGTGGAAAAGGCTTTAAAAGACGTCCAGTACGCTGCATTACGGAGAATGGCCTTAATCTGCCGAGAAACCACTGCTCTGGAAAGAGGAAACCTCAGGAATTGGATCTTTGCAACTTGAAACCATGCTAGTGCCAAACAGACTAAGGGGGCTTACTGAATCTAGTGTATCTTTCTCCATAACCTTTACCATGATGATTCCAATGTTAGGAGCAAAAACTCTTGAATACTGTGCTGGGGTTTATGACACACCATTGTCTTAAAAGACATTGTTTACTAAAGTCAAAAACGGTCAAACCCATCTGGCAAAGGTTACCATTTACATTAGTCTACCTCCGTCTGAACCTATCAGGATAACACCTGCACGAGTATGAGTGCTCTTTTGATGCATGTCATACATATTGCTATTTGTTGTCCAGCTGGCAAAGTGAGTGCTGTTCAAGGACATCTCTTTTTGCATCAGCAGTTAGACATGCCAAAATGTCTGTGTTTCACACCAGATTAGACAGTTCAGCAAGACATCAAAACTCTATCTTTATGTTAAGATTTATTGTTTTTGTGCCTGATATTCAGAATAAAAAGTAGTATGAGATTAAAAGAGCTGGTGTAACAGAGAGAGAGAGAGGCGATTCAAATACAGGAAACATGTAAATAATTGGTTTTATCATCAGAGGCAGTTGATAATCCTGTTCAGAAACACTTTTTGTTACACTAGGTAAAATGGTCCTTTCATCCTGAAAGTATTCAGTACAGTATGTATTCAAAAAAGGAGGTTAAAAATATTATCTCCCAGTGTACGCACACGTTCTTTGTTAGTTTCCGCTTGTTGGCTGCACATGCGCACTTCTAGTGTTTATGTATCCAGTTAGCTTAGCAGTTAGCTTCAGTGCAGTTAGCTTCAGTGTTAGCCATTCATTGTAGCTCCACTGCTCTCACCGTAGACTTACAACATGGCTGAGAGTTGCAAGAAGCAAACAGCGTACAAGTTTATGAGAAGAAGAGGAAGGCCTCGGTAGAAAGAAAAAAGACCAGAGTAGATTTGGGAGATTTTTTTCATGAGATCCCCCTGAGAAGCGGAAGTGCAGGTAAGATGGTCTTGTGCATGTGCTGTTATTTAAAAAGGGACTTGAGGAAACTTCTGGAAAAATTGCCCACTCTACCTTTGAACATTAATTCAAAAACGGAAGATTTGTTACATTTAATTTTAGTACTTCAAGTGTTACTGGAGAACTGGGCAGAAAGTGAAACACAGCCATGTAACTGGTGCTATCAGTTTTTACTTTTTATTCTTGCTTCTGTTCAGATGACCCTGCTCTGATACAAAACCTTCAAACTCCATCTGACATCAGTTAGATCAGCTTTTCCTTCATACACAATGGAGCAGAAGAAAAAATGTTTCCCAGGCTTTATCAACATTTTTTACACACCTATTAATTTTTTTTTCAACAATTCTCCAAAAACAGAAAAAAGTTTAAAGACCTTAAAAGTTCACTTGTAAGTGGTTTCGCAATTCAAGCTAGCATGTTCTGAATTGCCAAAAGTTTAGTATGTCCTAAAATGTTGGTGTGTGTCTGATCATTACCTTGCTGCATATCTATGTTTGAGCTTAAGGTCACAAACTGATGTGATATTCAGGAATTTCTACTAGAGAGCAGAATTCATGGTTTCATCAATATAGTCTGTCATCCCACTCCTGAAGCAGCTCAAGACCATCACACTACTACCACTATGGTTCACTCTAGGTACTATGCTTTTTTTCTGTACTGCTTTGTTAGTTCTAATTAAGACACACGCCTTCAAAATAAGTTCTCTTATCTCTTGGAAGTCAATAGAACATTTTCCCAAAAGTCTTGAGTATCATCAAGATATTTTTGTCAAATGCTAGAAAGGTGTTTGTGTTTTCTTTTAAATCGGAGCATGGTGTGTTACATTTTGTTTTTTTTTTGTCTACTTCATGATGTTAAATTAGTTCTTAAATCTATATGTCTACATTCCTTATAGCTTATCCATCTTTATTCTGGCGTGACTCTTGTTCGTTGCACTCTTTCGGTGCACTATAACATGGCAATGGATCGAGCTGTCCTTCCTGCTTAGAGTGATTCCAGGCTTTTGTTTGCTCTTGTTGTAGATTGAGTGGATTATTGTAGTAACAAATCTTTCACAGAAAAATTTTGAACTTAATATGTTCACCTTGTTTGAGTGGAGGCTTGACATTACTTGCCTGATGGTGCTCTGATTGACAATGACAGAACAACCGCTGATTAGACATCAGTTGTTTTGTTGTTCCTGCAGGTAGTTTTGTTAATTATGGCTCTTGTTCAATTCAATCCCCCTTTAGTGCAGAGGGTGATTGTTGCATTTCATGGCCAGCCACCTCCTCGTGACTTTATGTGTTCAACATAAACTGTAAGGGTGTCACTGGTTTATGCTTTTGAGTTCTGGTGTTTGCACACCTCAAAACTAACTTATGAAGCAAGGTTAAAATAATAATTGTGATATTTAGAAGTTGACTGAGAATTTCCAAATGCATCAAAAATATATTTAAAAAACACGTTGTCAGTTAATTCAGTGTTCATGTCAATTATACTTTTAGCTAGGGCTACTTTGGTTTCCGAATCAGTATCAGAATCACACATACTTTAATAATCCCAGAGGGAAATTACTTTTGTTACATGCTCCAGATATGCACATATATGGATATATATGAAGCAAATTATGATTTTGCTTCATACTTTGCTTCATATAAAAATTAATTTAGAATCAATTGTTACTTATTATACAACTAAAGATAAGATGAATCAAAGAAAGCTATTAACCAAAGAACTCAAGAATTCCATCTATTAATAATAAAGTATTTTTTCCTGCTGCTAACTTAACAAAAGAAAACAGTAAATGAACAAACACTGACAAAGACAAACAAAACTAATTGATCTACAGATAACAAACAATCAATGTTTAAAATTACCATAAAAAAACTGGTTAAGGATTTACAAAATTCCATGAGAATTGTCAGTCTCCCAGAAGGCTAAAGAATGGAAAAAAATGTCCAACTATTAAGCTCTTATATCTAACTTTAACTGAAAGGAGTAGAAAAAGGGAATCTCTGAACCACTTAGACCTGATAGCTTTACCAAACAACAGAACTGCTGCAATGAACTGACAAAGTGTGCATTGCTTTGGTCCTGTAAGGGATAGTTCTTCATCTCTCTCATGGAGCCAGATTGGAAACATGTTCTAGGTCACTCTGGGCTCATGTTCATGGTATGTAGAGGAAAAACTGGAATACATCGAACAGAAATAGACAATTAAATTAGTCATTTCCTTTGATTCAAAAGAGACTGTCAGAACAATCTTTATTTTGTCTACTCTTTTGACAAACTGTACATCTGTTGGCAGCTTTTATTTACATAGATACAAAAATAAAAATGCACAGTTAGCTTAATAATAGTGGAAATTATGCTTTTTATAGCTTGAACTGATGCAGTGGTTGAAGAGGGCTTTGCAAGACATACTTCTCTTTGACATGAAATGTTGTGGATTTTTAATGTTGCAAGATCTCATGATACCTGTCACTTTAATAGTAATCAAATTTTTATTATTACAATGAAAAACATTGTTTGCACCATTGGATTAATCCTCCTATGACCCTTTATTAAATAAGTGAGACGTCAACAGCTACGTAAGGGTTAATGGTGTAATATGCCAATCCTCTATATTGGCCATTTTTGATGGGGTTGTAAACTGTCCAGGGTGTATCATCTCTCTGATCTAATTTAGGCTGGAATAGACTCTTTATCAAAAGTATTACTTGCCTCCAAGTGGTCATCATAAATGTTGTCTGCATTAATGTTTTACCTATTATTTTCATTTTACTTGTCGAAGATCAGCCTTTGCGTGCTCAGACCATACACCATACACTGCATCATCTTTGTCTGCATAGCTGTTGTCTTAGAAATAACCCTCTCCTACAGATGATGCACAAGAAATCCCACAGTAAAGTATATTGTAGACAAGCAAACTAATGGCAAGATTACTAGGACCATGTGCTGTGGTCTGATGAGACCACGATAAATGTATCTGGTTCAAATTTTATCAAGCTTGTTAGGCAGCAAGCAGGTGAAGAGTACAAAGACAAGTGTTTTGCCTTCAGTCAAGCATGGTGCTTGGAGTCTCATAGCTTTGGGATACATGTGTCCTGCCTACAGATCATTGAAGGAACCATGAATGCCAATGTCCAGTGTGACATACAGCTCCCTTCATTACAGAAACTAGACTGCAACGTAGTATTGCAACATGATAACAATCCCATACATACATCCCATACATTTCAAGATTACCACTGACTTGGTAAAGAAACTGAGGGTAAAGTTTCTGGGGTCTTATTTATAAAACATTGCGTTGGATCTATACTAAAGTTTGCGTATGCCTAAAGGCCGAAAATGACGTACGTATAATAAATCCTGATTTATAAAACCATGCAGATGCACACTGTCAGGTTTGTTTATCGATGAACTCAGAGTACACACACACAGGACAAAAGTTTGAGAGGTTTATTGTAAGGTGAATGATTGATGGATGAAGTAACCAGAGGTGCAGGAATACAGGGGCTCAGGGGTGCAGGTGAAGGCAGGAGCTGACGGCTTGGAGAGAGAGTTCAGCTAAGCTGGAAGGCTTGGCACAGAACCAAGTCTTCTCAGAGTGGCTAGTCAGGTTAGCAGAACTTGAGAGACACCAGGGCACAGAACTGAGGTTCTCCAGGGCGGCTAGTCAGGTTAGCAGAACTTGAGAGACACCAGGGCACAGAGCTGAGTTTCTCCAGGGCGGCTAGTCAGGTTAGCAGAACTTGAGAGACACCAGGGCACAGAGCTGAGCTTCTCCAGGGCGGCTAGTCAGGTTAGCAGAACTCTGGAGACACCAGGACACAGAGCAGAACCTCTCCAGGAGCAAACAGCGAACAAATAGTCTTTAGAGTGACTGGCAGGACTAACCTTTACAACAGGAGCAAACAAAGCTTCCAAGGCAAAACGGGAACTGGCATGGAGAGGTGTAGAATGATGATGGACCAGCACTAAAGTGAGGCAGAGGGAGGCTTAAATAGAAAGACTAACAGGTGAAATGCATCTGACTGAATAATTACTAACAGGTGTGACTGACTGCAAGGAGAGTGGAGTGAAGGCTGAGTGGAAGGGAAGGAGGAAACTAAAATTTAACAAATTAAAACCCAAACAAGGTGGAAAAACTGAGAATAATAGTAAACCAAAGCCGAATCAAAACTAAACCATGACATTACCCCCCCCTCAAGGCCGGTCTCCGGACGGCCTAACAGATTAAACAACCACCAACCCAGGGTGGGTGGAGGGAGGTACGGATGGCGGGCTAGAGTCAAATCAAACTGATCGGACCAGGGTGGGTGGAGGGTGGTACGGATGGCGGGCTAAAAATCAAACAAAAACTACCCACTCAGGGCGATCCAAGACAAAGTAAAAACGAAAGCGGACTAAAGGGGTTTCTAACAACCCCTGGTAGGCAAAAACAACGCGTCTAACAGATGCTGACAAGCGAGCATCGCCACCAGGCTAACGGGCAAGACTAGACGCACAAATGCTAGAGGGAAGGAACGGGCGCACGACAGCGCCAAAGGGAAGGAACGGGCGCACGACAGCGCCAAAGGGAAGGAACGGGCGCACGACAGCGCCAAAGGGAAGGAACGGGCGTACTTAACGCCAAAGGGAAGGAACGGGCGTACTTAACGCCAAAGGGAAGGAACGGGCGTACACAGCGCCAAAGGGAAGGAACGGGCGTACACAGCGCCAAGGGGAAGGAACGGGCGTACATAGCGCCAAGGGAAAAGAACAGGCGTACCACAGCGCCAAAGGGAAAGGAACGGGCACACCACAGCGCCAAAGGGAAAGGAACGGGCACACCACAGCACCAGAGGGAAGAACAGGCGTACGACAACGCCAGAGGGAAGAACAGGCGTACGACAACGCCAGAGGGAAGAACAGGCGTACGACAACGCCAGAGGGAAGAACAGGCGTACGACAACGCCAGAGGGAAGAACAGGCGTACGACAACGTCAGAGGGAAGAACAGGCGTACGACAACGCCAGAGGGAAGAACAGGCGTACTGAAAACACCAGGGCTCAAAACACACGCTGGAGCATGACTGGCCTACAGAAACGCGAGGGGAACCCGCCGGGGCGTGCGGGAAACGCCGGGGCTTGGGGAAGAACACGCCGGGGCGTGAGGGAAACGCCGGGGCTTGGGGAAGAGAACGCCGGGGCGTGAGGGAAACGCCGGGGCACAAGGGAAGCAGGAACATCTAAAAACGCCAAGGAACAAGAACGGAGGGCGTACTAACACGCCGGGGAACCGAGGGCGTCCTAAGACGCTGGGGAACCACAAATCAGAGGGCATTCTAACATGCCGGGGAACCAAGAATCAGAGGGCGTCCCAACACGCCGGGGAACCGAGAATCAGAGGGCGTCCTAACACGCCGGGGAACCGAGAATCAGAGGGCGTCCTAACACGCCGGGGAACCGAGAATCAGAGGGCGTCCTAACACGCCGGGGAACCGAGAATCAGAGGGCGTCCTAACACGCCGGGGAACCGAGAATCAGAGGGCGTCCTAACACGCCAGAGAGCCAAGAATCAGTGGGCGTCCTAACACGCCAGAGAATCGAGAAACAGAGGGCGTCCTAACACGCCAGAGAACTGAGAAACAGAGGGCGTCCTAATACGCCGGGGAACCGAGAGACAGAGGGCGTCCTAATACGCCGGGGAACCAAGAAACCCAAGACAGAAGGCATTCTAACACGCCAGAGGACCAAGAAGTCTAAACGCCAGGAACAAGGAGGCGTTCTAACACGCCAGGGAACAAAATAAATCCAGAATACTAGGGAACGGAGGGCGTCCAAACACGCCAGGGGACTAAGGAACTAAGAGGCCAAAACAAAAACCAAGGAAGCTCGAACCAGCCAAAGCTAAGGAGCATGAAACAGCTCAGGGCCAGGGGTCAGAAATCTAAGCGAGCGCTAAGACCTAAGGAGCGCTGGATACTAGGAGCGCAGGACAAAAATAAAGAATCAAACCAAGAACTAGAAAATAAGGCAAAACTAGAGCAGGGATAACACCACAAAAGAAAAACTAAGGCAAAACATTAAATCAAAACACTAAAGCAGAAAATGAAACTAAAGCTAACTACAAATAAAGGAAAAACAAGAAAAACTAGGACTTGAACAAGTACACTAACGTGACAACCAGAGAGCTAAAGCTAAAATGACAAAGCTAAGCAAACCTAGGAAACTAAGGCAAAATCTAGAATTCTAAAACAGAGCAGGGAAAACAAAGCAAACAAAGACTAAGAACTTTAAGAAAACGAAGAACCCCCTAACTAATTCCAAAACTGAGGAATACTAAATAACTCTAAACTAAGGCCGAGCTATAACAAAATAAACAGAAGGCACTGGCCTTAAGGGCGCAGGCAAAAACAGCTGCTAAGCAAAAGAAACGTCTTGGTGGAGGTCGTCCTGGACGAGGCAGGCGGCGGAGCAGCATCGCCCGACTAAACCCTCGAGGAGGGCGGCCCCGACAGGGCAAAGTCAAGCGGCCCGGAGACCGCGGTCGGCGGCTCCGGCCGAACAGAAAAGTCAAAAGCGGGCGCCGTGGTGGACGGCCCCGACGAGGCAAAGTCAACCGGCCCGGAGACCGCGGTCGGCGGCTCCGGCCGGACAGAAAAGTCAAAAGCGGGCGCCGTGGTGGACGGCCCCGACGAGGCAAAGTCAAGCGGCCCGGAGACCGCGGTCGGCGGCTCTGGCCGAACAGACAAGTCAAAAGCGGGCGCCGTGGTGGACGGCCCCGACGAGGCAAAGTCAAGCGGCCCGGAGACCGCGGTCGGCGGCTCCGGCCGAACAGGAAAGTCTGGTGCGGGCGTCGTGGAGGACGACCCCGGCATGACGAACCCGAAACAGGTGTAGCACCAACTAAGGCCTCGGCCTGAGGCGAAACTACTCCCTCGGAGGCCTCGGCCTGAGGCAAAACTACTCCCTCGGAGGCCTCGGCCTGAGGCAAAACTACTCCCTCGGAGGCTTCGGCCTGAGGCAAAACTACTCCCTCGGAGGCCTCGGCCTGAGGCAAAACTACTCCCTCGGAGGCCTCGGCCTGAGGCAAAACTACTCCCTCGGAGGCCTCGGCCTGAGGCAAAGCTGCTCCCTCGGAGGCCTCGGCCTGAGGCAAAGCTGCTCCCTCGGAGGCCTCGGCCTGAGGCAAAGCTGCTCCCTCGGAGGCCTCGGCCTGAGGCAAAACTGCTCCCACGGAGGCCTCGGCCTGAGGCAAAACTGCTCCCACGGAGGCCTCGGCCTGAGGCAAAACTGCTCCCACGGAGGCCTCGGCCTGAGGCAAAACTGCTCCCACGGAGGCCTCGGCCTGAGGCAAAACTGCTCCCACGGAGGCCTCGGCCTGAGGTAGGGCGGCTCCCTCGGAGGCCTCGGCCTGAGGCAGGGCGGCTCCCTCGGAGGCCTCGGCCTGAGGCAGGGCGGCTCCCTCGGAGGCCTCGGCCTGAGGCAGGGCGGCTCCCTCGGAGGCCTCGGGCTGAGGCTCGTCGGCCGGCGGATTTATTCTCTTGGTGGCCGGCAGAGCGGGGCCTTCGGCGGCCGGCAGAGCGGAGCTTTCGGCGGCCGGCAGGACCTGACGGGGTTCTCTGGCGGCTGGCAGAGCGGGGCTTTCGGGTGGAGGCGGAACCATCTCCTTGGCTACCTTGGGCGCTGCCGGGCTACAGGCTTCAGAGGGCGGGTCCTCCCGAACCCCCTCACGGGACTTGAGCGGCAGCGGATCCTCGGAGGCCTTAACGCGTCGGAGTGCCCGACGTCTTAGCCGGGAGGAGCCAGACGGGGAGACAGAGTCTGTCAGGGGGGTGGCAGCAGGCCCACGGGGAAGAAGGTCGTCCCGGTCTCCGTAATAAAAACTCCACAGCTGGTCCTCCTCGACGTGTGGGGCTCTGTTGGATGGAACATCGAGCTTTACTCGGGGGGCCAGCTGCGAGTCATAGAGGTGGTGACCAAGGCGATGAATGGATCTCCGGCTTCTCTTCTCGTGCTCCGGGGTAGCGGTGACAACACCCACGTAAAACACCTGGGGAGTGGGGTCGGCCTTGATCGGCGGCGCAGGGTCCCGGGCAGAAGCCATCCTGGCATACCTCTCTCTCCTCAGGCGTTCGCACATGTCCAGGTAAGCGCGGACCTCCGGGGTGTCAGCCCCTGCAGGTAAGTCCCATGTGGTGTCTGAGTTCATCTTTGGCTGGTCCATACTGTCAGGTTTGTTTATCGATGAACTCAGAGTACACACACACAGGACAAAAGTTTGAGAGGTTTATTGTAAGGTGAATGATTGATGGATGAAGTAACCAGAGGTGCAGGAATACAGGGGCTCAGGGGTGCAGGTGAAGGCAGGAGCTGACGGCTTGGAGAGAGAGTTCAGCTAAGCTGGAAGGCTTGGCACAGAACCAAGTCTTCTCAGAGTGGCTAGTCAGGTTAGCAGAACTTGAGAGACACCAGGGCACAGAACTGAGGTTCTCCAGGGCGGCTAGTCAGGTTAGCAGAACTTGAGAGACACCAGGGCACAGAGCTGAGTTTCTCCAGGGCGGCTAGTCAGGTTAGCAGAACTTGAGAGACACCAGGGCACAGAGCTGAGCTTCTCCAGGGCGGCTAGTCAGGTTAGCAGAACTCTGGAGACACCAGGACACAGAGCAGAACCTCTCCAGGAGCAAACAGCGAACAAATAGTCTTTAGAGTGACTGGCAGGACTAACCTTTACAACAGGAGCAAACAAAGCTTCCAAGGCAAAACGGGAACTGGCATGGAGAGGTGTAGAATGATGATGGACCAGCACTAAAGTGAGGCAGAGGGAGGCTTAAATAGAAAGACTAACAGGTGAAATGCATCTGACTGAATAATTACTAACAGGTGTGACTGACTGCAAGGAGAGTGGAGTGAAGGCTGAGTGGAAGGGAAGGAGGAAACTAAAATTTAACAAATTAAAACCCAAACAAGGTGGAAAAACTGAGAATAATAGTAAACCAAAGCCGAATCAAAACTAAACCATGACACACACCAGCAAGCAATTTCCCTCTGTAAATCGCAGTTGCACCTGAACATTTGCGTACCAGATTCCACTTCATGTTCTGCCCTCTTTATTCCCACATTAAACCATAAATGGTAAATGCAAAGCAACTCCTGAACAGCAATGTGTATTTAAATGAATCAGCTGATCAATGTTATTTCATGGTAACCATGAATAATATTGAGTAACATGGAGAAAATGCCTTTATTAAATGTTTAAATCAGAGGTAAAATTACATATCTTGTTGAAATGAACATAACTTCTTAAAAGTGAGTTGTCTTAAACATTGAATGACATTTCAACACGTGCTGCATGTTGAAATTCCTCATCTTGGAGAAGGCTGTGTGTGTCCGGATTGTTGAGTAGAAGTGATGCCAGAAGAGATGAGGGTTTGCCCTTGATGATATCATCATGGAGTAGTGAAATAGGACTCCAGTGGCAACCTGTGAAGCTCTAGTGGACTCCAAGTCCAAGAGACTTATTAAGATAGTGCTGGAAAAAATGTTAAACAAGCAATATATTAAAACTCTTTGTGTACAATGTAGACATTTTCATTTAGGAGTCCCTCACTTGTGATGCCAGCGGTTTAGACATTTTTAGCTGTGTAGAGTTATTTTGAGGGGGGCAGCAAAATGACACTGTTGAGCTTTACACTGACTACTTTATATTTTATCGAAGTGTCATATCTATAGTGTTGTTTCATTGAATGCTCCCCAGTATTCCTACACAGCTTTTTTTGGTGGGATAGCAAGGCATTTCCAGTCCAGAAGGGATGTGTAGTTCCTTCAGCGAGTTCTTTGTGTTTCCCCAGGGTCACCTCCCAGTTGCATATGCTCAGAAGACCTTGGCTAGAAAAAAACTACAGATTACATCTATCACCTGTGTCTGTATCTGTTGTTCTGAGCTGAGGTTTGCTCTGAGAAACAATATAACACGGATGGTTTCCACATTCATACATGAAATTTTTTAATGAAAAAGGTTTGTGGAGCAATCACTTTGCCCATGGTTCTAAATGTAACTGATTAATGTCAATTTGTACTCAATGGATACTCAATTACTGGTTCATTTGTACTTACCATTAAAGTGTTTCACTAGAACATCTACTTTAACTGTCATTCAAACTCATTATGGTGCTCTGTCTCTATGAGGTGCTGCTCCATCACCTTTGAATTTTAATGAGAAGATAAAAGATGCTTTGCATCCTGTGTAGTTTGATTTTATTTTTGCCACTTATTGTCCTCTGTTGTCACTGTACACATTTGTATGGTTTTACTGTTTGCTTCAGTATCGCAACATTAAGCGAGAGCATAAAAATCAGTTGTATTTAAATGATGTGTTTTGGTAAGAGTAGTTTACAAGAAAGTTTTGAACTCAAAATGATTTCATTGGGAAAATGTTCTGAAATGTGAAATCTATGTTACCATTAAACAATCAGGTACATTCAACGATTTGAAGATCCCTAAAAGAAAGCTGCAATGTGATTTCACACTATTGTCTAACTGATGTAATACAGCTTGGTGTTCTCCAATAGCTAAATAATATCTTTCATTTTCTCATTGGTTCAGAGGGACCATGCAGACCATCTCTTAAGGGTGGTAGTAACTTCCTGTGTACATACAATGTGGTTTTTATTACTTGTCATTTGTACTGTATACTATGTATACATTCATCTAACTGTATAAAATAAAGCTTAAATACACAACAATAGTGTGCTAAATTACTTATTTCTGGTTCTATGTTATTACTGGAGACTCTACAATAATTTCATGTTCATATTGTAAACCCTGTCCACATTTTCGATTTGAAGGTTTTGAAAAGCCTCATAACATTTTCATTTAGCTCTGATTTCTGCTGCAATATCCCAAGCAATCTCCAGAGACAGTCAAAATATCTGAGTTCTTTCTTTAACCAATGCTTGTTTATCTCTTCTCAACCTAACAAGCTCACAAAGACCCTGACCACAGACCTGCATGTTGTTAAATTTAAACAGGCACTATGACAATAAAGTTTTAAACTTTAGGTTTATAAAATAGTGCTGGCATGATCTGCTAAGAGTTAAATATTGTAGTTGTTTGTTTGGAGCTGGTCTTTCTTCAACCAGATATTAACTTGTCTCAATATATCCACCAAGTTGAGGATGTTCAGACAAGAATCTGAGACACTGATCACTTTGGGACAATCAGTGGGGTCAAAACAGATAATCATACAGGTTCCCAACAATACCACTGTGGCAGTGGTGTTTGACCTCTGGAAGCAATTTCAGGTCATGATGAGGTAGATTCCCAATGGTTTAAAGCAACAGAAAAATAACCACATGTTTCGAAACCATATGCATTTATCTCATTTAATGCTCCTATAGAATTAAAATGTTTTTTAACTAATTTAATAATTACTGTAATATTGTCTAAGAAAGATTCCCCACAACTGTATCAGAAGCCCCTTTAAACAGACCCTTTTGACTTCTCTGAAAGCTCTAAGGGTTCTGATGACATGTTGAGTCTTTTTGCTTCTGTCAATATACTAGCAATCTTTCTTGTTTAAACATGCTCTTCTTGTCAGGATGTTCCTGTGGAAAGTCAAAATACACACAAAGGGGGAGTAGTGGCCTAGGGTTTAAACCAGTGCACTTGGGCTCTGAGAAGGTTGCAACAAGTACCCAGTTCACCGCAGACTGCCAACCATGCTCTATCAATGCTGTCTACCAGAACATCCATGCTCTCTACCAAAGCATGGATGCTGTGGTTTGGAAATATTCTGTCCACGGTTGATGCTGAAAAACTAGTCCATGCATTTGTTACTTCAAGGCTGGACTATTGTAATTCTTTACTATCAGGAAGTCCACAAAATGCAGTTCAAAGCCTTCAGCTGATCCAAAATGCTGCAGCAAGAGTTCTGATGAAAATCAACAAGGGGGATCTTATTTCTCCAGTTTTAGCTTTCCTTCATTGGCTTCTTGTTAAATCAAGAATGGAATTTAAAATTCTCTTTCTCATGTATAAAGCCCTTAATAATCAAGCTCCATCATATATCACAGCTCTGATTACCCCGTATGTTCCTAACAGAGCACTTCACTCTCAGACTGCAGGTCTGCTGGTGGTTCCTAGAGTCTCTAAAAGTAGAATGGGAGGCAGATCCTCGTTAAAGGGGAGTTTCCTATCCACATGCTTGCTCAGTATGAGGGATTGCTGCAAAGCCATGGACAATGCAGACAGTCCCTGTGGCTCTCCACTTCTTCAGGAGAAGTGAATGCTGCTTGTCAAGACTTGATGCAATCTACTGGGTTTCCTTAGATAGGAAATACAGAGCTTCTGCTGAAGATTATGCCCCCAGTGAAGATTAACCCTCGGTCCCTGACACTGGCTCTGGATTGGATTATCGCTCCTTTGAAACTTGGGGTTCTAAATTGGATTGTTTCTCCTTGGAAGTTCTTGGATGCTGTGGTTCTAAATTGGATTATTTTTCCTTTGGAAATTTTGAGATGCTGTGGAACTAAATTTGATTACTTTTCCTTGAAAAGTTGAGACTCTGTAGTTCTAGATTGGATTGAAGACCTGGAAAGCAGGGGAAACCTGACTGACAGAGTGTCTTGATCCACCTGCCTTTAGTTGTCTGGAAGCTTGTAGATTTCTAGAGCATAATTGTTCAAGAGTTTGCTATTCCACAAGGTCTTAACTGCCTGGTGAGCTGCTTTCCAGCTTAACACTATCATCTACCCCTGAGATTTCCTGATCATCTACACCAGAGGAGAAATCATTTTCAAAGAAAGTATAAGTAAATTAGGGAGAATTACGTAAATTCAGTAAGTTGTTGCCCTGCGACAGACTGGTGACCTGTTCAGGGTGTACCCCTCCTCTCGCCCAGTGAACGGTGGAGCACCCCCCGTGACCCCATGAGGGATTAAGCGGTTCAGAAAATGGACGGATGGATGGATGGATGGATGGATGGATGGATGGATGGATGGATGGATGGATGGATGGATGGATGGATATATAAGTAAGTTCATTAACTTCTATTCTTATCACTTGATAATTCTGTTGATTCTGCTGTTACGTTAACCTGCTAGACATTACTAATTAAAGAAACATATAAAATCTTAGATAACTTGTGGACATTCACTTATTAGAGTCATTTTCATTGTTGATTTATTTGAGAGTTGTAAATGAGTTGGTTTTGATTTGGGAAGTATTAGGAGGTTGTTAAATGTTGTCATGGCCCAGTTTAAATAACACCCTTGTGACCTATTCTTTTTGTTGTCACTAAAATCTTTATAGCTCAGATACCAAGGGCATGTAAAATAGAGGAATAGCAGCCGCTAACCGGTTGTGAAACCTTGGCAAGGCTATTCAGATGCTAATGTTCAATCGGAAGCAGGATGGGACACTTGGAAGTTGTAGCTGTGAGCAGCTAGACGAATATTCCTCAATACCAGCTTGAATAGATTGCCTCAGAATTATATACAGGGTAATATTCAACAGACAGGAATCTCTGACCTTTTGGATGGATAGCTGGTTTGAGTTAATCTCTCATAGTAAGGGACAGTGGTGGGCACAGATGTGATAATACAACACTAGATAATTACAGGACTAACTTTTTGTTCATCAAATAATCATTCACTCTAAGTTTAGAAATTGTTTGTGGACCGGTTAGTGTTTATTTTATTGGGTTTCAATATCTGTAAATGCAATAAAGTTCACAACAAAATATTCATCTGCCATTCATCTGTGTATTGAGAGCCACTGTCCTGGCTCTCAATACACAGATGAATGGCAGATGAATATTGTTAATAAATTTGACGTTTTCTTCTTACCTTTCTTCTTCCTTTTTATGATGCAGTCAGCTCCCATTGCTCAAAAAATAGATGCTGGTATCTGCATTTTTTCTGTCAACAGTGCACATCTGTGTGACCCTATTCCGTTCAATTAGGTCCTTAGGCCTTGGGAAAGACACTGTCTCAATAAGGTAATGGGTGGGTAACAGTACAGAAGCTGTAGAGAAGTGTGTTAAACTATGGCTCTGCTTCCTGGTCTGGACCCTGGGTTGTCAGCAAGAACTAATAAATCCAGCCTGATTCCTAGAAATAAGATCTGCACCATTCAAAGTGGGATGGATGCCATCTCTCCAGATCAGACTAGGTTTTCATCAGAAAGTTTGCCAGTTATCAATGTAGTCCACATCATTTTCTTGCTCACCACCTAGACAACCAGTGGTTGAATGATGACATGTGGCTAAACATGTCATTAATGGTCGGATCAGGCAGGGGACCAGAGAAAATTACGGAGTCCGACATTGTTTTAGCAAACTTAAACAACGAAGCAACACTAACTTTAGTGACCTCCGATCAGCGTAACCGGGTGTCATTACCGCCAACGTGAATAACAATCTTACTTTATTTACGCTTATCCTTAGCCATCAGTTTCAGGTAGGATTAGACGTCTCCTGTTCTGGTCCCTGGCAGGCATTTGACTATGGTCCCTGGTGTCTCTAATACCACATTTCTGACTACCGAGCTGCCAATTACCATAGTCAGCTTCTCAGCGGGTGTGTCGCTGTTAGAAATGCAGACGGGTTGGTGGTGAACTAGGGGCTGGAATCTAGAGCTATGCTTTCTGCGTATTGTCACCCAGGCGGCCTGGTTACACGGTTGCTCGGGTACTGTTGGGGGACCGCAACGTGAAGCTAATCTCTGTAGCTCTGCACTAGCTAAAGGGCATTGGCTATCTGCTGGTTTTTCAACACCACAGAGCTGGGTCTTCAATTCTGACAACTTTGCCTCCAAGACTATAAAAACACTAAATTTATTACACGTACCATTATCACTAAAGGAGGCAGAGGAATAACTAAACATGAGACAGAGACAGAGAAGCTGAAGGAAGGCTAGGGGGAGGAAGCCATTGTAAGGCTAAAGCTAGGCTAGCAACCTCTTACCATGCCGAGAAAAGCAAACTGTGTGAAACACGAGGAGTTCCCAAACGTGAAGTTACTGAAGTAAATTTGTTATCGCCCACCTCTGACCGATAATTCTAGTGAATATGATCACGCTTAAATAAAGTTCAGCTGTCCTAGTAGGAAAACATTCAAATATAACACAGAGCTAAGTAATTTTCAAGTGGTGCTTCCCCTACAGGACTTTTTGAAAACAGCATTGTTGTAAACATGGACTGCCCCCTGCTTGCCGTGCACCCCTAACCTTGCCTGCAAGCTGAATTCTTGCTGTATTTGTGCGTTCACAAAAACACCAGAATACATTTTTGTTGTGCAATTATACACCATTTAAAGTTATTTAATGTTTCACAAATAACTCTGTCTGTTAAGTATTGTCTGGTGATAATCAGACAATACTTGGTATTTTCTGATTACTAGTGTTGCACCGATACCGATGCCAGTATCGGCCGGGGCGCCGATACCGCACTAAAATGGTGGTATCGGTATTGGCGAGTACCAACAAATAGATCACAGATACCATTTTGATGTTTGTATATCACTTGAACGCAGCCTTCTCTCTCCCGACACTCACTAGTTCTACTGGATTCACTTTGTATTAGTCTTTTTCCTGCTTTAATAAGGTAGCAGCTTGACAAAGCCATGATATGATGTATTTTTACAACATACCTAAATTACACACTTTTCCTAGTAGTAGTAGTATGTGGCCCATGTAGAATTTACATGGGCCATCATAATTTGGTGGCCCAAATGTATAGTTTCAACCACATCAGAAAGTTAATTTGAGACAAAGTAATAAATTTAGATTTAACAAATTACAGTAATTTTTTTAAGCTTATCCAAAGTATCTTTTTTCAGTTATTAAATTATTTGATTTCCCCTTACTTCAACTATCATGCATGCATTTTATGCTGCATTTATAAAAGGAGTCTTAATGTACATGTTTTTCGAGTCCTGAGTCACATGTTTTTCTTTCCTAACTACAACCAAAACGTTCTTTGAACTCTTTGAAAGTTATGTGGGTGGCATTGTTCTCTAAGCACCACCATTTTTGGTTATGCAGCCATGGTTGAGATGTCTAAGCGAAATCCAGGAATGATAAATGAAAATGCTCTCCAGCAAATGATCTATAGCCCCTTTGGCAACTCTGCTCGCACCAGAGGGATTATATGTAATGGAAGACAGTCTTCTTGCTTGCTTTCAGGTGCAGGACATGTGATCAATGGACTGCTGCAAATGGAACATTAAAGAGACTATTCTGCAAAATAACTTGTATGTCTCATGTACATATGTCTTGTACAAGTAATGTAAGTATTTGTATTTAATACACAAGATAATGTAAGTAGAAAGTAGAAATCTTTAGATTGTTATTGGCAGCTACATAGTAACGCTAGGAACAGTTATTAACACTGCTGCCTTGCATCTAGAAAATTGGTTCAAAAGAAGACTTTTCAGTATCTGTGAGGTTTTTAAAAACAAAGTCAGAGGAATCCTGTGATGGAATGGGAATCTGTTCAGGGTGTACACAGCCTCTCGTCTAATGCCCGATGAACATAGGGACAACTCCCCACCAGCTGCTCCCTTTGCACTGATAAGTGGGTTTAGATAATCGGTGGGTAGAAGTATGACTGAAGTCAGAGGAGGCAGAGAGATGTGAATGGCTATTTAAAAGGAAACTGAAGCTCCGAGATGAGTAGTACCTAGTCACATTTACTCCCTTAAATATACTAGAGTAACTTTTTGAATGAAATGTATTTTTAGAAGTAATTTTACTGCACCGTACTTTTTTATTTTAATTGAGTAATATTATTAAGAAGTATTGCTGCTCTTACTTGAGCAAAATTTCTGGTCACTCTACCAACTGTGAGTAACTTCACTAAATTAAGAATAGCTGTGTTTAAACAAAAATGGACCAGAGACTTACACCTACAGTTTATGTTAAAGTGAGACTTCTTGTTTGTACACAAGATTTGTTTTTTAATGTTATTTATTTCTACTGAGCTCATTGAGCCATTTGGAGGCCAGGTAAACATGCAGTTAACAGCAGATAATGTCATTGCAAGTAGTTTGCACTGTTTAAACTAGGGCTGCATGATAATTCAATAACGACATATATAACCATTTATATTGATTGACAGGAAAATAAGGGGTCAATAAAAAGCTCAATGGAAGAGTTTTCTTTCCTTTTGCATTTTAGCCTACCATGTAGGTTACTACTACAGTCATTACATCCTCACACCAACCACATATGCAGACCCAGGAACGCTCCTTCACCAAGATTCAAAGAGTTCAGAGAACACGTCTTCTTTTTTTCTTCTTTTAAGACTTACAGTTTTAGTAAAAAGTTGGTTGAATAGAGGGTTGTGTTTGAATTCAAATTCAAAAACATTGTACCTTGTTTTAAACTCTCTGTAGTAGTAGGCTAATCACAATGTTGCCATATTTATTTCAAATTATGTTTAGATTTTGTCAGAAATCTGGCAACTATATTACAGGCAGTCATGAATCCTGATTAAGGAGCTCATTATATCCCTAATCATAAAAAAAACAAAAAACAATTACCAATTAGGTTTGTGCCCCCACCCCTTTTTTCATTTTATTGTAACAAATTAACAAAAGGGGTACATTTCAAAAATTGCAAAGAATGTATACTACTACATTATTTTCACTTCAATTGTAATAGAGACGGTAAATATGACCAAAAATAAACTACAATATGAAGTAATACAAAAATGGAGATTTCCCAGCCCTTACATAGTGTCAGTTTCCATGGAGACGTTGCAAAAATAAGGGCTGGGTGAGTTAAAAACTGCACTCATAATTTTACAGCAATTAGCTTAGCTCTGATGCAAGCTGTAAAACTAAAGAAAATTGACACTGTCGTCAGCTGTTTACAATGTCTGTCACTTTTATGGCTTTTAAACCTGTAATAACAGTTTTGCTTAAGTGTTTCCACATGTTGCTGTGTATGACTTTTATATGTCTTAATGAACTCACTAAGCTTTCCAAAAATAGATGATTTTGTGTTCAGGCTGTTGCTGCATAGCAGAGCGGGCCAAAGACATGTTCCACTTAAAACATTGAATACAAGCTCTTACAAAATGTCTAATTCATCCAGCTAGGGGGACACCTTTAGGCTGTGTCCTTCTAAAGACACCAACAATAAGCAATCCACTTTTTTTTTCTTTTTTGAGTCGCCAAAGTGTTTTTCTTTTGTCTTAAGAAACTGCCATAAATTGTTGAAATCTGCAGAGAAAGCCAGTAGATTTTGACCCAGCTGAGCAGCCTCTGTACTGATTTGGTCAAATCATATACAGTATGTAGAACAAGATGTCTAAAGAGAGGGAGAACTCATAAGAGCATGAAAGGAGGAAACAGAAAGAAAGACAAAAGAGTTTTTATCTCAGCTTTAATAGCACCGACAGATGTCATTAGAACGTCTGCACTGAGCTGGTTTTAAACACCACTTTCTGGGCTTCCTTAACAAGTCTACAACGAGAGCTTCTCAGCTTGACACATATTGATGAGCCGTTCTGAAGGGAACAGAGAACATTACAGCAAGCAAACCACAATGTATGGACACACACACACACACACACACACACACACACACACACACACACACACACACACACACACACAAACACAAACACACTCACATAAATCCTTGTTTTAAATACTTACTGAGGACCTTGCCTTGTCTTCCATTGAGTTCTATTAATTTTTAACCCTTTCTGTGGCCTGACCCTAAAACTCTAAATCTAACCATTACGACTACATACCTAACCCTAACCTAAATATACCCAACACCTTAGTCCTAAACCTAACCTCTAGCCCAAAAAAGTGAGGACCAAAAAGAGGTCCTCACTTTACATCAAAGTCCTCACGTTGGTGTTAAAAGCCGAAAAATATGTTTTTCCACTCAAAGGGAAAACCAGAAACAAGTTGGCAGACCACAAACCTTCAATTTCTGAGAAAACAGTGAGGTCCGTTTTATTGCAAAATGTGCCAGTTAAAGTTACAAAGAAACCACTCGATGCTTTAAATGACAGTTTTGGAGGGTTTAAAATGGTAAAAAATTGTGTTTAAACAAGACTTGTTTTCAGCTTAAATTCCAGTCGGCCGGCATCTGCATGTTGGGGAGGGAAACCCCGCTGATAATTTGTATACTGCCTTTGTTTGGCTCCATGTAGGCCTTTGTTGTGCGTGTCACCCAATAAGATGCGTACTTGAAGTAAAACACATGCCTATTAAAGCAGCTACTTAGTGTGGTTTAAAAAAGAAACTGGCCATGGAGCAAGTTGAATGCATTGCCCAAGAACTGAACCGTGGCTGTTACAGCACTGCACTGTGGTAGTGCATGTTCACCAGGGCCAACGCTAGACTCCCTTCAGATTCTGAATCAGAAGCAGATCCAGCAGAAGAGACAGTACCTGCATAACTTTCCATTTTTAATATTCAAATATGATATAAGTGACAGATTATGCTTGTGTTTTTTCTAACACAAAACATAAAAAATATCGCTCTCCTGTTTCAACCGTAGGCTTAACTTGAAAGTGAACATACCTCCATTCATCCCTGCATTCTGAGCAGATACACTCATTGATCACCAATCCCAAGATACTGTCTTTGAGCTAGAAATGCATAGTCCCTCCTATTAAGTGACTGATTGCTGCCCTCTTTAAGACTCCCCTATTGGATTTCTTTGTATTTAAAAAATTGTAATGAGAAATCTTAACATGTGACCATACAACACTTTTTTTTTTTTAAAGTTCCTTTAAAAAACAAGATGACCAATTAAAGAGCAGCAATCATGTTGCTGTCATGATGCGACTTGCAGACCCAGAAACATAGAGAGATAAAAGACTTAACAGTCAATAACAGTTGATATTTACCAGTTTTGTAAAAGTCAAGTGTTTAAGTTTTTACATAGTTTTGTGTGTTAAAATTAGTGTTGCAATATTTCGGACAGATGAAAGATATTTGTTCATTGCACAAATGTAACACAAATATTATAACGCAGTGCTGTAAATTACCTTTGCGTAGAAAAGTAGTGATTTGAATTCACAGTGTTTAAATTGGACCAAATGTGTAAATACACCCAAAGTGGATTCTAAACTGATTTTTCATTATTTTTCATTTTACAAAAAACAAAAAATAAATGGTATATTAAAAAGAGTTTGTTTACTTCTTATTTTCACAGCAAGGCATGCACACACTACACTGTTGCCACTGATTCAAGTAGTCACTGGTCATGTACTTTCATGAGAGCACCTCTCTCACTAAATCACAGGGATGACTTGTATTTGATATTTTTAAAGTACAAGACGGATGAACACTAACAGTGCACACATGGAAACCCACACACATGCACACTTTAAAGGCTCTTACTATCTCTGTGCTCTCAACATCTGTTTTCAATATGACAACTGGATGAAAGAACAGTTTAACAGATCAAGCACGAGACTGATACTTTTCGCTTGATCCTCTTGGTTTCTCAAGGGTTTCAGGTGTTACGTTAAACAGATTGAAATAAGAGTGATGTAACCACAATGCAGAGGACTTTCACATAAACCATTCATTACTGAAGTCTTCAAAGCACACATTCACCATTCAAGTGGCTGCTAAGTTCAACTGGAAATGGGTGGGAGAAATAAAGTAGAGCCTGAGTGTCAGAAAACATTGCAGGTTTATATTTGGCTGGTATTATGTTATCGCCCTTTTTCCATGATAAAAATTTCGGCAGTGAAATGAGACCTGACTCACCAATCCATTAAAAAAAAACTCACTTTTTCAGTCACTTTTTTTTTATTTTTTTTACAAACAACAATCCAAGTATTAGAAATCCTGATTATTGCTGTATGACTGTGGAATATTTCCTCTAAAATGTGCTAACACTTTAGGATCACGAAAAATTATGCAAATTTAAACCGCATGTGTGCCTGCAAATACTGGAGGCAATAAGTGGGATTTTCCTTTCATGTGGGGTTTCCTTGTTTGAAACCCCCCAGCTCTTAGAAATCTGTGAGGTATTTCTCTCCATCACATATGCTAACTGGCAAACTACATCAACAGACCGTGTATTTGTGTGTGTGTGTGTGTGTGTGTGTGTGTGTGTGTGTGTGTGTGTGTGTGTGTGTGCGGGCATTTGTTCAAAATAAGAGAGCTAGTATCTGGATTCACTCCAGTACTTTCTGCAAATTGCTGATCAAAGCCAAACAATCAAACCTTGACACTTATGTCACATTATTTGAGGAGGCTCCATTTTTGTAGACTCAATGCGTGAAACACATATGAAAAAAACCTTAGACACACTGAGCAAACGCTCACCACAAACATGTCTTATGGAGCTAGGATTTCACTGAGTTCATTTATGAGGTCAGGGCTTATGGTAAACCACAAAGACAACTTCTGGAGCTTAAGTAAGTCCAGAAACAATTGGTCATGGCTGTGCAGAGAGGGAGCTGATTGATGGAAGCCGATCCTGTGACCACTAGGGTACTCAAGTTGCATATGATGAGAAAACTGCAGAGGTACCTCAAAGGATACTGACAAGAAATCATTGTAGAAATTTAGAGTTAAAAGTACAGTCTTTGAAAAGGGGGAGATGACCACACCTCCAACTGAGATCGGAAAAGTTAAGGTCTTATAGTCAGAACAGCCAGATATATTTTTAAAATGTTATGATTATAGCCGTATGGATGGACAGTTATTATTCGCTCCTAAATGTATGAGATGCCTAGGGTTTATAAATGTATCCCACCTTTAAGAATTAAGAATTCTTTATTTAGCATTTGATTACATCAGGGTACTTAGGCAACTTTATTTGTCATTTTGTATGCACAGAGTGCATACAGAACGAAATTTCGTTGCATACAGCTTGTAAATTGCAGTAAAATTAAATTACAGTATAGGGTGCAGCAGTGATTTAAACGTAAACAATTTAAATGTAGACAATGCAGGAGAAGTCACAGTGTACAGGTGCGTATTTTTAAAACCATTTTGTATGAGCAGAATTGATTTTGCAAAGGGCATTTGTGCAAGAATACAGCTTGTAAATTACAGTAGATTTAAAATACAGTATAAGGTGCAGCAATGATTCAAAAGTAAACAATTGAAATGTAAACAGTGCAGGAGAAAGTCACAGTGTACAGGTGAGTATTTTTAAAAAGGTTGACGTGTAATGCTGTTCCCTACATCAGTTAGATAAAGGTGCAAAATATTGACAGTTGTTGTCAATCCATATGGACCAATTGGTCCATATGAATTGACAGTTAACAGTTTCTGTATGTTTGTTACATAAAATGGCACATTAAATCCATGTCTTTCAACATGTGTGGGAGAATTCTCTGGTTGTGCTCTCATCAATCTGAAATAGTAGTAAGAGACTGATGTGCTTTTAAATGATTCCACAGCAACATTTCTTAATCTGTGGCACATATCTGAGTATGGACCTTAAGGAAGTGGGGGGCGCAGCCAGCCATTAACCCACTGAGACTGAATGCAGGGCCTTGAATAGATATTGCTGACCAATGTTTCACAGAATTAATGTGGGTGCTGCTCCCTTCCTAAGTCCTGTTCTATCTCCTACTTAGGAGGGGAGCAGCACTGCCTCCACCAGCTTGCCTTCTTGGCATTGTACATTTTTGTGTCATGTATATTGTAAGTGGTGCGCATCATCATCAACATATTCTGTGCAACATGATACTCTCACTGGTAAGACATTCAATTTACCTCGGCAGAAATTACCAGCTGTAGGAAGGAAAAACCATCACTCACTGGAAACTGTTTTGTGGACTTTTGAAAGGACATTGCATGACTGTACATGCATGGAAATGTGTCGTAACTATTTTTGGAGGACTAAGAGTCTGTCAAGAATTTGAGAACCTGTAATGACTTTAAGGAAAAATACATGTTTTATTTTCTTTTGTTCTTTTTGGCTGTTTGAGGAAAGAGAGTTACTTTTATTTTGACAAATTTCTTGGTGTAAATAGGATAACTTTTGTTTTTATGTTTTCTGTTCTCACTGTATATGTCATGATGCAGCCTGAAGGCTGCATTCTGAACACTTCCTCGTTCCTTCCTCAGTGCAGCCCTGATTGGGAACACCTGACAGGACTGCAATCATCTTGGACTCGCTCCACCTGCTCTCACCACTATAAAGACTCACCTTCAGTTTGTCCTAGTTGCCGATTCGTCTCAGTCTCCTGAACACCATGCCTGTCTCGTTCATGCTCGTCTCCTGGTTCTGTTCCTGTCTGCTCCGGTCTGTTCTCGCCTGCCAGCTTCCTGTACCCCTGCAACCTCTGTCTGGTAAATGACTTTGGCTTCATCATCCACTACCTGATGTCTCAATAAACCTTGGAAACCAGCTCTGTGTGTGTGTGTGCTGTGTCCGGGTTCATCCAAGACAAAATCGTGACAGTATAAAGTTGCAAATTTTTTAATCTCCTCAGTGTTACAGAAATACTTAGCAGGTGGCAGCAATCTTGTTTCTTCTCATTTACAAATTGACGTTTTTGTTGATGGTGTCACTTCCTTGTTGCATTTTGCATCAGACAATGTAGCCCTCTTGAAAAAGAAGTGATTATTCACAGGAAGCTGGCTCCCTGGTTTAATTTAGAGCTGCGTTCTTTCAAGCGTAACGTTAGGACAGAAATTGTGCTCTACATATGCTGATCTGACGGCTCAAATTCAAATGAGGGAATAATTATCCATTGTGCATGCACACACATATGCATTAGAGCAATTTATGCCAATCTGACAAGTATACTGTTCTGACAGAACACCGGTATTGCATACCGCAGCCATTGCAAACTGGCCCACTTAAAGCACTATTTTCAATCGTTTACCGGAAGTGAAAATACACACGCACAAAGTTAAATTCCTCTGATGATTTTGATTTTTACTCAATAAATGAGAATTAACTGTATATTGAAATTGGTTGCATTTCGTGTGGAAAATATCACAATCACATGGTACATAACTTTGATGAAAAAGACAATAATAATCTAATATTTTTGTGGGGGTGCAAAGGATTTTCCAGGGGGAGTCATAACACCCCCAAGCGCCCCCTTGTGCCACCACTGCTTGAAGGAAGTTATAAAGAGAGGGTAACATCAAAGCGTGGTTCTCTATCATATGCCAGTCAATTTTCCACCATCACATCAGTAAGGACTCATCTCACTCCTGTCATTTTACAACCATCCCCATGTAGGTGGCACTTCTGATAGAAAAGTATGGAAAAGACTTTCTTTTGTAGAATAAAGGTTCAGTGAATCCAAAACTATGTTTTAAGGAACCTCTGTTTAGTGTAGATTTATCCACTTGAGGTTTGAGCACTTTATGTATGTTAGATTTTGAACTGAGGAGAATCAAATGCAGACCTACTTCAACTGTGATGTGGTCCTTTGCTTTGGCACTGATAGGAAGATCCAAAGAGGAGGCATAGCACATGTCATTATGGCATTATTCCCAGTGTCACTCAGTTACGGTTCCTTTTTTCCACTTAGATCCCAAAATGTTGCTATACAAATAATGAGTTTTGCTCATATACCAAGAGTGGCACTCTGTGGGATTCAAACCTGGAAACTTGCAGCATTCCCAGGATGCTAGCACCCAACTCTAACCACATGACCACTACTCCCCATCTTGAACAAATCCAAACTAGCCCTTTAACATCCATCTTCAGTACTTGTTTATGCCAGAGCCTTGATCTAATTTATAATATATTTCTCATATTGTTTTAATAGAAGCTCAAGATAAAAGAGCTTGAGCTTCGATCTGTTGATATTCAGCAAGGGGTGATAAAATCTAAAATTGCATTTGTTGTATTGCAAATTGCTCAAGTAGGAGGCCTACCACTTTGGAAGCTACTGCTGTCACTAACTGTACTTTTTTTCATGTATTGCTCTAGTGTGTCAATACTCACCTGCTTAGATGTATTTTCTTCTAAAGATTTGTTTTTTAAATAGAAAGTATTTCTTGACCTGTGAATGTGTCGTTTTTGTGTTTCTGCTCTATTCTGTCAATCTGCAAGTCAGATAGCAGTGAAGCTGCACAACTGGTCCACTGGGAGTTCTTCATAAAAGATAGCCATTCATGACAGTCTGTAATGTTGTTCAGAAACACTTTTTATTATACTGGGTGAAATGGTCCTTCCATCCTGACAATAGTCAATACATTATGCATTCAGAAAAAGGAGGTTAAAATGAGATATCTGTGAGAGCTGTAGGACCGTAAAAACTCTGACCAATCCCTGCCATTTGGACTGAATGGCAGGGATTGGTCAGAGGATTGGTCCTCCTTGTTAGTTTCTGCTTGCTGACTGCGCGTGCACACTTCTAGTGTTTAGTTATCCAGTTAGCTTTGGTGGTAGCCGTCCATTGTAGCTCTGCTTCTCTCACCATATACATTGAAAATGGCTGTGTCAGGGTGCTCTGTTTTTGGTGCTCTAATTCTGCTCCACAGGTGGTTCTAGTTGGCTGGGGGGCGTGGCCCACACCTGCGGCTCGTTCGGAGCGGCTTCCTCTGGCTTCTTAAGGAGAGCTCAGACAGATGGAAGACGCCAGAGCCTTAACCCAGTCGTGGTACGCTTGTGGCCTCTGACCAAGAGCCTGAAACATGTACCTGTGAGTACTTTTTGTATCCCGAACCTTTGACTGACGTTGAGTCTCTTGTTTCTCTAGTTTGTGTTTTTGGATTACTCACCTGCCTCGACGTCTCGCTCGAAGAACCAGCACCTCAAGAATCCCGATGCTCAGATATTGCTCTGGCACTCCCCTCATACCCCCTTGGTGTTGCCAAGCCGGGCCTGAGAGCCCTTCCCTGGATTCCGCTGGTTCACTCACTTTGGTCATCCCATCTGTCCCTCCTGTCTGCTGTGGCGCGCTCTGGATCCCTCGCTAGCTTTCCATCTGTCCGCCCTCCAGCTGCTAGCCACCGTTCATCCATCGAGAGCTCCGGTCACAGAGTTTTCCCCTACACTACTCTCCCGGTTAGGTTTAGCTTTACTAAATGGTAAGCGACACGGCTTCTGGTAGATTTCCCCTGGTTCGATCTCTCGTATTAATTTCCTCTTTCTTCCGCAGTTACTCCGGCTCTGACGTTCAGACCTGGACTAATCCTCCAGCTTATTGATCCCCTGTAGCTAGAACCTTCAATAAACATCTTAAAAGTGTGCTTTGTCTTCCGTTCGTATCTGCATGTGGGCTAAACACTTGAAAACCATGACAGGCTGAATATCACAAGAAGCAAACTGCGTACAAGTTTATGAGGAGAATAGGAAGGCCTCAGTTGAAAGAAATAAAACCAGGGTGGATTTGGGAGATTTTTTTCATGTGATCTCCCTGAGGAGCGGAAGAGCAGGTAAGACGGTCTTGCACATGTGCAGTTATTCAAAAAGGGACTTGGGCTTTTCTTATTTACTTTTCCAGAAAAATCGTCTCTACCTTTAAGACACCAACTGTTCTTCACGGTTGTTTATGGTTTTGCGCACTTCCACTTTGGATGTGTGACATTGACTGTTTCTTCTCTTTTACTGCATTTCCTCTGGTTATGTTGAGTACAGCACCTTGTGTTTTTGGAGAATACTGCACCTACATCTGCATCAAGTATAAATGTCTACAGCGCTTCTATGGGCTCGCACGTCATCTGCACAGACCTTTGTGACACAGCAACCTGCAAGTATAACTCAGCCTTAAGGAGACATGTAAAATCTTCACTACATCAATCCACCCTTTTATTCACACAAAGAAAAGAAAGTAGATTATGTACAGATTATGAAGTCTTAGCTTTGCTCTAACAATATAGCCCCAGTGCAACATTCTCGGATATTTTAAATAAAAATAAATAAACAAGAACATTTGTAAGTGATTCCTGACAAATTGTTGGACACACAGAAACTTGTAAAGATCGACTTACCGAAGTCTACTATATTTGCAACAAATATGAGGATTTGTTCAACTAGTTGGATCTAAACTAAGTTTTGATAGACAGATAGAAACTAAGGCCTTACAGTATTTTGGCATCTTGTCAAAGCTATTTCGTCCTTGGGTTGAGACAGATCCACTCCTAGCTCAGTCTTGTGACACGGAGAAGAATGTCACAGCCTGTCAGTATGTAGGATAAGTCCACCACCCCCACTTTCTGCCTAATTGTCAGTTCTGTGAAGTTTAAGAACTGTTTTGCCTTAAGCCATGCTTTTTTTTCGTGGCATGTTTCCACTCTCTGAGGACAGTTGAACTACTGTTGTCTCAGTGGAAAAAAAGGACCTTGATTCAAACCTCTAAAACCCTGCTACCAAAATGATCTGTTACTGTTCTGTAATTGCTGAAACACTTAATTTATTTCGTACAGTTTCTTCAGTATGTGGTATTTTACATAATTGAATTAATAAATGAAACATGGTTTTGGATTTAGGGTAAAACTTACTGACATGTTTACTTTTCCAATTTATATGACATGAAAGCATATTTGTATTTGTGACTGAAGGAGTCTTAACTAAGCATGCACAGTATACGGCAAATATCTAGTCATCACAATTCCAGTGTGTAATATTCATATTACAATGGACAGTTTGGATTGCAATAATTGTTGGCTAATATATTCCAAGCGTTATGGGCTTGCATTTTGCGCTACTGAAATATTTAGTAGTCACAGAGAGATGGAAGCATAGATGAGAAGGGGAAGAAAGAAGAAAATGACATATATCGCACAACAATATCATCATTTACCAAATATTATGAGTATTGTAAGATTTCTAACATTGTCCAGCCCTGGTATTAACATTATGGTCTTTATGTGTCTCTTCTTTCCTGTAGTCAACCATATTAGTTTTTGATGCATATTGGAATAACGTGTAATTTAAATATTAAAAAAGAACAAGCCAAAGTTCTAATGTCCAACCAGTATTAGCCTCTGTTGAACGTCTAGCTCAGTGATATCACACATGCATCTATATTTTGTTCCATTGGGTCTGAGAAAGTGCTGTCTCGGTTCTTTCATCAATAAAGCTAAAAAGTACTTTGTTCTTGTTGCAGCACACTTGGTCATGTAAGAATCTTTGTTAGTTTTCAAGTCTGAACAATAAAATGCCTAAAATGACATGGGGTGACTGTGGCTCAATGGGTAGAGTAGTTGTTTTGCAATCGGTAGCTCGGGGACATGATTCCAGCATCCCCCTGTCACATGTCAATGTGCCACTGAGCAAGGCACTTAACCCCATGTAGCCTACTGATCTGCGTATGGGTATAGGAACGTGTGCACGTTAGTCAATGTGGTTATAGTGTAGAGCACTTTGAGTGGTCAGTATGTTGACCACTCAAAGCTTTATGGATTATGCTTTTTAACAGACATACAGACTGAGACCATTTAAAGGCCTTTGCAGGTGTTTTGAGTTATGTAGCTGATTAGAGTGTGGCACCAGGGGCCCGTTCTTCATACGTTGCTAACTCAGTTAGCTTGATTTGATTGTTGATGATTTGGCATGATCTTGGATCGTTTGGTTCTTCGAAAGACATCCTACACTTGTTGTCATAGCAACATGTGCGCCAGCTTAAAGGTATACTATGCAACCGGGGTTGATTTTCCAGCAAGGCTCCCCCCAGAGGGGGAAAGTAAAAGTGCACTGTCATAAAGATGCTCAGCTGTTCTTGTTTCTCCATCAAGCGAGGCGCTTTGGTTGTTTTGAGCTTAGCAGACAGGCGAACCCAACGAAAAGTGGAAAAAACGGCAGTACAAACAATGACTAACACAGTAAAGGTATGAACATCAAGCTTCCCGCAGCGCTATCTTGGCAGTTTTATTATTATTATTATTATTATTATTATTATTATTATTATATGTTGGCGAGACGCTACCACCACCGCCTCGCCAAGCCGCCGCCGCCGCCTCGCCGCCACCGCCGCGGTAGCGTCTCGCCAACATAAAAAAAAATAAAAAATAATAATAATAATAAAACTCGATATGCTTGCATGTTTATTTGACGTTAACACGCGGTTCTTTGTTTTTGCTTTCGTGCGTGCATATAGTGAATGGCAGGGCAAAAACACATGGAATTCTCGCCGTAAAGCGAGACTTCTGTGTGTGCGGGCCCAGAGCTCTTGCAATTGCAAGTGCGGTATTTCCCCCACAGACCCCCAGGGCGGCCGAGAAAACCTTTGTTCGACCTGAAATGACTCATTTAATCATCCAAAACGGTATGGAGCACATTAATTAACTGAAAAATGTTGCATAGTATGCCTTTAAACCTGCTCGCGACCAGGCTTATTTCAGGTAAACAGGATTAGATCGCAGCTTTATAAGTGAAGGAGATAGTGAAGTCTTCCATAGCCATGTCGTCTATTTTTACAACTGCAACCTGTTGCGGAAGGTGCAAGAATAATTTCCAGAGTTTTTCTAATTAATCGCATATTACGCAATAGACAGGATCCTTTAGCGCAGCGCGACAGTGTAATTGTAGAGAGATTTTTCTTGGTGGCTGTTATAAACACCTTCTTAACAACGACTAGCCGCTTTGACGTTTTCCAGTCAGGTTTCCGTGCTCACCACAGTACAGAGACCGCCCTTATCAAGGTGTTTAATGACATCCATATAAATACAGATTATAGAAGAACCACCGTGCTGGTTCTATTGGACCTTAGTGCAGCATTTGATACTGGTAATCACTCCATTCTGTTAGAACGCCTGGAGAACTGGGTCGGTCTCTCTGGTACAGCTCTCCACTGGTTTAAAGCCTATTTAAAGGACAGGGACTTTTTTGTATCAGTAGGTAACTTTACATCAGAGACGACAAAAATCACATGTGGGGTTCCCCAAGGGTCCATCCTGGGTCCCCTCCTATTCAATATCTACATGCTCCCTCTAGCTCAGATAATAAAAAATAACAACATCAGCTACCATAACTATGCAGACGACACACAGCTCTACATCACCATGTCACCAGGTGATTATGAACCAGTTCAAGCACTGAGTAAATGCCTAGAAGAAATCAATGCCTGGATGTACCAAAATTTTCTTCAGTTGAATAAAAACAAAACAGAAGTAATAATATTTGGACCAATAGAGGAGAGATCAAAAGTTAGCACACAGCTTCAGTCGCTTCAGCTAAAAACCACTAAACAGGCCCGAAATCTGGGAGTAGTAAGGACTCAGACCTGAACCTCCAAAAGCATCTAAAGACAGTTACAAGGTCGGCTTTCTATCACCTGAAGAACATTTCCAGGATTAAAGGACTGATGTCTCAGCAGGATCTGGAAAAACTAATCCATGCGTTTATTTTTAGTAGAATTGATTACTGCAACGGTGTTTTCACAGGACTTCCTAAAAAGTGGATCAGATAGCTACAGCTGATCCAGAACGCTGCTGCCCGCGTCCTCACTAAGACTAAGAAAGTAGAGAACATCACCCCAGTTCTAAAGTCCTTACACTGGCTCCCTGTATCTCAGATAATAGACTTTAAAATACTTCTGTTAGTCTATAAATCCCTAAATGGCTTAGCATCTGAATACATCACAGATTATCAGTGTATCAACCCTCCAGACCACTAAGGTCTTCTGACTCCAGCCTACTCTGCATACCTAGAACCAGAACTAAACAAGGAGAAGCAGCATTTAGTTCCTATGCTCCAATTATCTGGAACAAACTTCCAGAAAATTGTAAAGGTGCGGAAAGCCTGAGTTCCTTTAAATCAAGATTAAAACACATTTGTTTAAGATTGCCTTTGACTGTTCTAGTTAACTGAATCACCACTTTTTTGTTCTTTTTTTTCTATCTACATTTTATTCCTACTTGCTTTTATTCTGTTTTATTTTGCTATATTTTAATCATGTAAAGCACTTTGCATTGTCTTTGTACTGAATTGTGCTATACAAATAAATTTACCTTGCCTTGCCTTGCCTTAAACAGACAAACACATCATTTAACAGTGGCTTTTAAAGAGGAAAAAGTGGTGTTAGAGCCATAAATAGAAAATATTTAAGTTATTTGTATGATGGTTTGCTTTTTACTTTATCATATTCAGTAAGAAGATTTGTTCAGGGTATTTTATTGTGAAGTTGAGTTTTACTTTGAAAGGCTTGCTTTCTGTCAAGCCGTATATATTAGAAAAAACAATGGATGGATTATCTGGAGACGGAGCAATACAGTTTTACCGTGTAAACTGTGTATGACTTGGGAAAGGAAGAACTTCATTTTTTATAGATAAATAATTTTTTTGTTAAAATTTCCAGTTTGCACGCGTCCTTTACTTCCAGTGTCTAAGGAATGACACCAAAATTTGGATCTCTTGACAAGTGCCTTTTTAAAATAAAGTATAATAATTTAAGGCTACCAGTTTGTAGAATATTCTTGTATTTCACTTTTACTTGTCCCCATGTTAGTGGGTCCCGTGGAGGCTCTGATATAAAAGAACAAAGTAAATATCGAATTATTAAAATGCAAAAATTCATACTGTAAAAAGTGATAGTAACATCTACCATGGACAGTATTTACGCATTAATTTGTCTGCTACTTTTGGCCAGCCCTCTCTCCTGGCTTTAGCAGACTTTGAGGTGTTCCCTGTCGTTTTAATTAATGACTCAAATTCAGCATAACCTTCCATTAAAAGCTCGTGTTCTGCTTGAGAGAAAAACTGTGGACGTTCTTTGGCCATGCTGAAGAGCCAATAGCAGCGCTGCTGATCAATGTTTCTACTATCGATACATTTCCCCTTTTAAAGCGACGCATGAACGTGCAGTTATCTCAGATAACTCAATCCAGCCATACTAATCATAAACAACAGGTGTGTTCGAAGAACCCAATTAGCCGGATCATGATTAGCCGGATGAAATCATCTTGGATGTCTCATTTGATCTCGGATGTTTTAAGCAACGTACGAAGAACGGGGCCCTGGTGTCTTCAATACTGGATCTTTTCACAGCATTCTAATTTTCTGAGATACTGAATTTTGGGGTTTTCATAAGTTGTCAGGTATAATAATCAAAAATAAAAGAAATAAACACTTGAAATATATCAGTCTGTGTGTAATGAATGAATGAATATAATATAGAAGTTTCATCTTTAAATGGAATTACTGGGAAAAAAAAATCAACTTTACCATGATTTTCTAATTATATGACCAGTGCCTGTAGGTGACCGTCAAGTGGAACTCAAATCTAAAATCTAACAAAAACAAATAAAATGGCAAACATTCGGATCAGATTACATCATAACATGATTATGAACCAGTCTGACAACTTCTATAAAGAATGCAGACTAAGTCAGAGCAGTACTAAAGGTTAGCTCTCATGAATGCGGTACCTAGGGCCTGTAAGGTGCAGGTGTTAGTTGTAAAAGCCAACAACTAAGCTCCCCCCTGCTGTTTACTAGCATAACAGACCAGTCATTGTGTGGTGCTTGTGCTAATTGAACGATCCTTAACACTACAAAAAGTAATTGGTACCAGGTGCTTTCACTAATACACGCTGTGGTACTCACTTGTTGAAGAAACCTAAGGCATAAAGAGTTCTTTTTTTGGACCTGTTTTTTTATATGAGTTACACTCAGACACAAATTATTAAGGATTTACAAGAAGCAATATAACAAACTAACTCAAATTTATACAGTGCATGGCCAATCCTCATCCTCATAAAAAAACAAGGTTGTTTCATGTGGGTCATGGAGGTAATGGTGTCCTCATGGTCTTATTTTAATAAATATAGATAAAATACACTGTATTATTATTATTTCTGTGTGTTCATTGTACACCCTGGCACAAAATATCCCTCATAGAGGCTGTTCTGCATAAATTTACTGAAAAGTTGTCTTCTCCACAACACAATAATGCCCGAAATCTAACTGATGATAGATTCTTGATTTCCTTCAGGATGATGACTTAAACTATATAATAAAAAGCAAATGTCGTCCATTTGCATTAGAATTTAAATATTTCACTTCTACTTGTTAAATGTATTTGTACTTGATAATGAAGCAGAAATGCACTGATTCAATCATTTTAAGCAAGGCAAGTGTATTTGTATGGCACGTTTCAGTAGCAAGACAATTCAAAGTGTTGTAAATGAAGAGAACATATTAAACGAAAAGGTACAGAGGAAGGTACATTGTGGTGGAATAATAGCAACAGGTCAAGACAAGTTCAAGAATCAAGAATCTGTATTGTCACCACGTGTTACCATAGTTAATTTGTTTTGAGACAGACACCAACTTAGGCTGTATACAGATAACAGACAGAATATTTGCACACATATACACTCATGCATGCAGTAAATAATCTTAAGCTTTCATTTACAGAATGGTGCAATCAAATGTTTCCTGAGAATTTAGAGCGTACAAATAGGCCTTTCTAGTAGTGTGTTTATCACATGTGACAATCACACTACTCAGCAACTTTTCATCAGGGGTTGATAGCCCTTACAGCTTTTGTAAAGAAGCTGGTTTTAAATCTATTAGTTTTTGTTTTAACGTTTCTGAACGATTAATCTGATGGAAGTGTGTCAGACAGTGCATTGCCCAGGTGGGTGGGATCAGTGGCAATGCATCTGGCCCAATCCTGGACTCATGTAGCGTAAACCATATCCAGATCATGTAGACTGCGTTCCACTATTCCCTTGCCACCTATACCAAATCCTTTATGTCCTGCACTGTGCAGCTCCCATTCCACACGGTAATGCTGAGACATAAAATGCTTTCTATGGTGGCGTTGTAAAAACATTTTGGGAGCTTGGTGGAAAGTCCAGTCCGTTTCAGTTTCCTGTGGAAAAGAGCCATTGTTGGGCCTTTTTCACCAGGTGTTCACAGCCCAGGAGAGGTCAACTCAACCTTTATTTATAAAGCACATTTAAAACAACCGGGGTTGACCAAAGTGCTGTACAGAAATCACAGTTGCAGAGCATAAGATAAAAACTGAAAGCTAAAATACATAAACACAATGCCCATCCATCCATCCATTTTCCGAACCGCTTTATCCCTCATGGGGTCGCGGGGGTTGCTGGTGCCTATCTCCAGCGTTCACTGGGCGAGAGGCGGGGTACACCCTGGACAGGTATAAACACAATGCAAAAAGAAAAATTTAATGGAGATAAAATATAATAGGATAAATGTTTCAATTTAAATAAAATACATTTTAAAATAAAATAAAATAAAATTTAAAATATAATTTTGCCAAATGTCCACTTAGACTTGATTAAAAGCCAGGGAGAAGAAGTGTGCTTTTAGAGAGGATTTAAAAACCTCAAAGGAGCCTGCCGATCGAATATGCCAAGGCAAGTTATGTCCAGAGTCTCGGTGCCGCTGCCATAAAGGCACGGTCACCTTTGGTTTTAAGTCTGGTTTTAGGCATGGCCGGTAGCAGCTGATTAGAGGATCTCAGTGTTCTGGCCGGGGCTTGGATTTGGAGAAGCTCAGTCAAATATTGGGGGGCTAGACCATTTAGAGCTTTAAAAACAATCAATAAAATTTAAAAGCTATTCTAAAAACAACCAGGAGCCAGTGCAACGAGGCTAGAACGGGTGATATGTGGTCACGTTTACGTGTGCCAGTAAGGAGACAGGCAGCTGCATTTTGTACCAACTGCAGACGGTGTAAAAGTGAGTGGTCCAAGCCAGCATATAATGAATTAAAGTAATCCAATCTTGTATTAATAAAAGCATGGATTACAGTCTCCAGATCTCTGTGTGGCAGATACCCTTTCACTTTTGAGAAAATTCTTAACTGGTAAAAACTGTTTTTTACGACCGAGCTAACCTGGCGATCGAATTTCAACCTGGCATCAAATATTACGCCAAGATTTTTTACTGATAATCAAATGTTAGGTGTAAGAGAGGGCCCTAAGAGCCAGGAGGAAAAACTGCTGGACTACAACCAAATATTATAATTTCGGTCTTACTTTCATTCAGATTCAGAAAGTTTGAGGTCAGAGGAATGTGAATGCCCAGGAATGTTATGCTATCCATGAGCTCCACCATCTCCGTCTGTATGGAAAGAGGAGAGTGTTGGTGTGTACTGTAGTACACCATGACCTGCCTGGTCTTGCTGGTGTTCAGGATGAGGTTGTTCCTGGAGCAACACTGTGTCAGGTTGTGGATCCTCTCTCCTCTCTGTAGTGGGTCTCATCACTGTTGGAAATGAGACCCACCACAGAGGTGCCGTCCACAAACTTTACAACCATGTTTGAGCATGTTTGAGTTGGGCTGCTCTCCTCCACTTTTATGTGGTTATCTACCGGCCACCAAACTTTAATAAAGATTTTCTTTGGGAACTTTTTGATTTCTTGTGTGAATTTACGTCCAAGCAGGTTTTGATTATTGGAGACTTTTGGGACATATTGGATGTCTTTGGCCTGACTCAGACAGTGAAGGCTCCAACCCATGAACGTATACACACCTTGGACCTTGTTTTATCTTATGGTTTATCTATTTGTAACTTGGAAATTGGTGATGCATCGTTTTCAGACCACATGTCTGTTTTATTTGATTTTATTCCCCTACTGAACCTGTTAAGTCCTGTGCTCCTGCTCGATGATGTTTTTAACTCATCCACTGCTGCTCATTTCTCCACTGTTTTTTAATTGTTTAGATCTGCAGGTCTCAGTGTCCCTCAGCACTGAGGAGCTTTCCTTAAATTTTAATGATTTGTGTCAGACTGTTTTGAATGAGGTGACCCCAATAAAAGCCTGGTGATCAAAGCCGAGATCGGACCCTTGTTTGAGTAACCATATAGAAAGGAATGCAGAAGAAATGAGCGCAAATGGAGAAAAGACAAACCCCAAGTCTCGTTTGATTTACTGAGGGAAAGTTGGTGCCGCTGTCAAAGAGCTGCGAAAACCAGCAGAGTAAAATGTTTCATCAACAGAGCTTTGTGACAAGTTTCTCCATTTCTTATTGGTCAAAGTTGTTAATACTAGGGCTTGTATTTCTCTTCCATCCCATGATCCTTCTGTTCTGGTTCCCTGTCCTGCTGTATTTGATCACTTGGAGCCTATTTCCTTCTCCTATCTAGAGACACTGGTTACCAGTTTCAAATCATCCGGTTCCCCTCTTGATGTTGTTAGTCCATGCTTTCTTAAGGAGGTATTTCCTACTCTTGGGACTTCTACGTTATTAACAGTAGTTTGATGTCTAGTGTGGTACCTACCAACTTTTGACATGCTGTGGTGCAACCACTGTTGAATAAATCTGCCATTGATCGATTTTCTTTGTCAGATTTTAGGCCAATTTCCAAGTTACCTTTGATTTAATTTTTTTTTAGAAAAAGCATATGTGGGTGAATTCAAAAATCTATTTTTAAGACTAATGTTAAAACTTTCCTTTTTGACAAAGCTTCTAGTCAGAGTGGCTCATGTTACCCTGAGCTATCTCTATAGTTGTGCTGTGATAGGCCTAGGCTGCTGGAGGACATCAGGGTCTAATTTTCTCACTCTACTGATTTCTACTGTTCTCCAGTTTTGCATTGTATTACATTGAAATGACTGTCGTCATTTCAGCTTTTAACTTTTTGCTCTCTCTCTTTTTTCTTCATAGTAGGTATACCTGGTCTGGCGTTCTGTTAACTGTGACATCATCCAGAGAAGACGGCTCACCCGCTACTACCATCTAATGTAGAACAGATTACTAGATCAATGTGTGCTTCTGTGCTTTTTTGTCTCTCTTGTTGTGTCTCTGCTCTATCTTCTGTAACCCCAGTCGGTCGAGGCAGATGACCGTTCATACTGAGCCCGGTTCTGCCGGAGGTTTTTCCTTCCCGTTAATGGGGAGTTTTTCTTCCCACTGTCGCTTCATGCTTGCTCAGTATGAGGGATTGCTGCAAAGCCATGTACAATGCAGACAACTCTCCCTGTGGCTCTACGCTTCCCCAGGAGTGAATGCTGCTTGTCAGGACTTTGATGCAATCAACTGGTTTCCTTATATAGGACATTTTTGACCAATCTGTATAATATGATTGAACTTGACTTTGTAAAGTCCCTTGAGATGACATGTTTCATGATTTGGCGCTATATAAATAAAATTGAATTGAATTGAATTTGGAGATGTTCTGGATACCAAACCTATCACAGCACTGAATCTGCTCTTTTAAAAAATATTTTAGCACTGGGTTCTGGAAACTGTGTTTTACTTGTGCTTTTGGATTTAACAGCTGCTTTTGACACAGTCGACCATGAGATTTAATTTATATACGGACGACTGACAAGTCTACTTCCCTGTGAAACCTAATGGTTCCACTCAGTCTCTATTGGACTGTCTCGATGATGTCAGAGGATGGATGGCACTTAATTTCCTAAATTTTAATGGATGAAAGACCTAGGTCATGATTTTTAAATCTGGTGGTTCTGGTAATATCCTGACCTTTGATTTGACCTTTTTGGCCCCATACAAAAAGTCCACTACCACAAACCTAGTGGTGAAAATGGACACCTTGTCACGTTTTTAGTAAGGAGCAGAACCCAACACACAGCCAAAACAATGATTGAGTTTAAATATTTATTCTTTGTAAATAGACGAGGAGAGGGTGTGGAAGTACTCCAGTTTAAGACGGGAGACTCTGGTGGATCAGATGTTAGCAGTCCAGCTCCAACAGGGCAGGGGCCAATTGAGAGAGGGAGTCTTGAGGTCTTGGGGAGGTTTGCAGATTGCAGGGTCCGAGCATCCAAAATCCAACAGGCTTGAGGTCCATAAACAGTCCAGGGTCATACACAGGAGATCACTCAGGCAAGACGTTTCCAGAATCCGTAGGGCTTAATCAGGGTCAGAGTTAGGCAAAAGTTCAGCAACAAACAGGGAAAAAAAGCTCTACTCACTCCAATAACAGGTGTAGGCAAAAGCAGTGGTCAGGGACAGGCAGGGTCGAAGAACAGAGAAAAAACTTGATTCCTGAGACAAGGCTTGAACGCTGTGGAAAGGCAGACAATCTCGCACAGAGCAGGTGAGAAGCAGGTGTTTAAATAGGGAACCGCCCAGGTGAGAATCATCATCAATTAGCAGAGGAGGGAGAGAGTAGCAAAAACATGGCAGGACTAAAATCATGACATTACCCCACCCTCAAGGGGCGGCCCTAGACGCCCTTCTGGGCTGTTCTGGATGCAGGCGATGGAAGCTGCGAATGAGGCCCTTATCCAGGATGAGACGAGATGCCACCCAGGACCTCTCCTCAGGGCCATAACCTGTCCAGTCAACAAGGTACTGTAAGCCACGACCCCGACGCCGAGATCGCTACAAGCGATTCACAGTGAAAGCGGGAGCCCCATCAATAAGACGGGCGGGTGGCGGGGGTCTGGGAGGAGGGCACAACCTAGATGACAGAAGAGGTTTGAGCCTGGAGACGTGGAAGGTGGGGTGTACCCGTAATGATGGAGGTAGTCTCAGGCGTATAGCAGCTGGGTTTATGATTTTTGCAATAGGGAACGGGCCCACAAAACGAGGTGCTAGTTTACGATTCTCCACTTTAATGGGCAGATCCTTAGCCGAAAGCCACACCTTCTGTCCCACTACGTATCTTGGGGCCTGGGAGCGGTGGCGATTAGCATTGCGGGCATATACTGCTGCCGTCTTGCAGAGAGCCGCACGAGCCTTTCTCCAAACCCTGAGACAGCGGCGTGCAGATACATGAGCAGCAGGAACTTGAGTTAATCTCTCTTGGACAGACAGAACCGGTGGCTGGTAACCATAGACAACATGAAATGGGGACAGACCTGTAGCACTTGACGGTAATCCATTTAAGGCATACTCTACCCAAGGTAAGTTCTGGGACCACTGACCAGGAGCATCTACACAAAGGATGCGCAGCTTGGACTCAACCTCTTGATTGATCCTCTCTGTCTGTCCATCAGTCTGGGGGTGAAAACCTGAAGACAAACTGATGTCAATGCCAAGAAGTGAGCAAAATTCACCCCAGAAACGGGAGACAAATTGTGGTCCTCTATCAGACACAATGTTAATAGGAATTCCATGGAGTCTGAATACTTCTCGAGCCATCACGTCCGCAAGATCTGGGGCAGACGGCAACTTGTGAAGGGGTATAAGATGGGTCATCTTGAAAAACCTATCTACCACAGTTAGCAGAACCGTGTTACCTTGGGATGAAGGCAGACCCGTCACAAAATCCATGGAGATATGGGACCATGGTCGGTGTGGAATGGGCAAAGGCCTCAGAAGACCTGCTGGAGGACGGCGGGAGGACTTGACTCTAGAGCAGGTGGAACATGCAGTCACAAACTCATGAGTTTCCTTTCTCAGTGTGGGCCACCAAAACCCCGACTGCACCACTGCTAGTGTCTTGGTAATACCTGGGTGACAGAACAGTTTAGAGCCATGACAGAATTGAAGGACCTTAGATACCATGTTTTCAGGAACAAACAGAAGATTCTTGGGACATTGATCTGGAGGTGGTTGAGTCTTATGACCTTTCTTGAGTAGTCTTTCAATCCTGGTTAGAGCCAACCTGGTCTTGGAGGGGAGTATGTAGTCATGGACCTCAGAATCAGAAGAACAAACAGATGATTGATAAACTCTTGAGAGGGCATCTGGTTTAACGTTCTTGTTACCTGGCCGGTAGGCCAGGGTAAAATCAAATCTGTTGAAGAACAATGACCACCTCGCTTGGCGAGGATTCAGTCTCTTGGCCGATTTGAGGTACTCCAAGTTCTTATGGTCTGTCCATACCGTGAAATGTGTTGATCCTTCCAACCAATGCCTCCATTCCTCCAATGCTAATTTGATAGCCAGGAGTTCTCGGTCCCCGACAACATAGTTCCTCTCAGAGTCTGAGAGGCGACGAGAAAAGAAGGCACATGGATGTAACCTGGCATCATCTGCATACCGCTGAGACAAGACGGCACCAACACCAGTATCTGAAGCGTCCACCTCCACCACAAATGGTTTAGAAGGATCAGGGAAACGAAGGATGGGGGCTGAAGTGAAAAGACCCTTAAGCTTGTCAAACGCCTCTTGGGCTTCTGCAGACCATTTAAACCGAGTCTTAGTTGAGGTGAGTTTGTGAAGAGGGGCAGCAACAGAGCTGTAGTTCTTGATAAAGCGGCGATAAAAATTTGCAAAACCAAGAAACCTTTGAAGCTCCTTAACACTAACTGGTTCTGGCCAGTCAAGGACAGCCGACACCTTAGAGGGGTCCATGCTGATTTTACCTGGAGCTATGACAAAACCCAGGAAGGGTACAGAAGACTGATGAAAAGCACACTTCTCTGCTTTAACGAAAAGTTTATTTTGGAGTAACCTAGAAAGGACCTCACGGACATGTTGAATATGGGAAGACAGGTCTTTAGAGAAAATCAAAATATCATCAAGGTAGACAAAAACAAATCTATTAAGCATGTCCCTGAGGATGTCATTGACCAAAGCCTGAAAGACTGCAGGGGCATTTGTGAGCCCAAATGGCATCACCAAATATTCATAGTGCCCCGAAGGGGTGTTAAAGGCTGTCTTCCATTCATCGCCCTCCCTTATACGAACCAAATGGTACGCATTTCTTAGGTCTAGTTTTGTGAAGACAGTGCATCCTTGAAGGAGCTCAAAGGCTGATGTCATGAGGGGAAGAGGATACCTATTCTTGATAGTGATTTCGTTTAGGCCGCGATAATCGATGCAAGGTCTAAGAGACCCATCCTTCTTGCCTACAAAAAAGAACCCGGCACCTGCCGGGGAAGAGGACTCTCTGATGAGTCCAGCTCTCAGGGCATCCGAAATGTAACTGTCCATTGCCTCCCTCTCAGGACCAGAGAGAGAATACAGTCTGCCCCTAGGAGGGGTGGATCCTGGTCGGAGTTCAATGGCACAATCATGATGTCTGTGGGGAGGCAGAGAGGTGGCTTTAGACTTGTTAAATACATCACGCAGATCATGATAAACCTCTGGGACCTTAGACAAATCTGGGTAATCGTGGTTAGCTTCAGAAGATGACTTAATGGCACAAGCTTCTCTCAGACAATCCGAGTAGCAGGAAGGACCCCACGTCTGAACCTTACCCGTGGTCCAATTGATGACTGGATTGTGTCTTATGAGCCAAGGTCGTCCCAGAATTACTGGAATCTCTGAAGACTGTGCCAGGAGGAACGTGATCCGTTCGAGGTGGTTGCCTGAAATTAGTGCAGACAGAGGTTTAGTCTTGTGGGTTATTTTATCGATTTTATGACCATCAATGGCAAAAATCTCACGTGGGACTTCAAGGGGCTCCACCTCCAGATGTAACTTGTGAGCTAGCTTGATGTCAATAAAGTCAGCATCAGCCCCAGAGTCAATGAGAACAGGGAACTCCTCCTGAGAGCATTCAGGGAATTGGATGGTGCACAGATTGTGAGGAGGATTCTTGGATCTTAAGATAGGACTCAGTAAAGACCCCCTCTGCTTTACTGAGTCTGTCCTTTTACCGGACAACCAATGGCACGATGATCTTTCTCTCCGCAGTAGAAGCACTGGCGATTTCTGAACCTTCTTTCTCTTTCTTCAGCAGAGAGCCTGGTCCTACCCAATTGCATGGGTTCCTCAGGGCAAACTGCAGGAGATACCGGGGCTGGGGGTATACTGCGCGGACTGACCTGGACGGTGGGGACCCTTCTTTGATAGTAAATGGACCTCTCTCTTCTCCTTTCACGAAGGCGTTGATCGATCCGAGAGGCCAACTGTTCCAAACCCTTGAGGCTCTTGGGAGGATCACGAGTGGCAATCTCATCCTTAATATCGTCTGACAGGCCCTGATAAAAAGCATCAAACAAAGCCTCCTTGTCCCAAAGACAACTGGATTTTAAGGCATGAAAATTAATGATATAGTCATTCACTGGTCGAGACCCCTGTTTGAGAGTAAACAATCTCCTGGCAGCCTCCCTCTCAGGCCGGACAGGATCAAAAACTCTCTTCATCTCATCAGAAAAATCAAAAAATGAGTCACAGCTGTCAGAATCATTCTCCCACTCAGAAGTGCCCCACTGCTTTGCCTTACCTGATAGTAGTGAGATAGTATAGGCCACCTTGGCACGTTCAGAAGGGAAGGCCGAGGGCTGAAGTTCAAAAATCAGGGAACACTGGGTCAAAAAAGGCCTGCACTGTTCAGGATCCCCATCAAAACGTTCTGGGGAAGGAATCCTGGGTTCAGAACAAGCAGTTGCTGTGGGTGTAACAGGAAGAGGGGCAGGGCGTCTGTCAGAAGACCCAACCTGAGTCTGAGAGGTCTGAAGATTAGAAAGTCCTAGTAAAATCTCCTGAACACTTCTCTCTAGGCCAGAAATAGAGCCTTCCACCTTTAGACACCAATCTTGATTTGGCTGTGGGTTCATATTGGCGAGATTGTACTGTCACGTTTTTAGTAAGGAGCAGAACCCAACACACAGCCAAAACAATGATTGAGTTTAAATATTTATTCTTTGTAAATAGACGAGGAGAGGGTGTGGAAGTACTCCAGTTTAAGACGGGAGACTCTGGTGGATCAGATGTTAGCAGTCCAGCTCCAACAGGGCAGGGGCCAATTGAGAGAGGGAGTCTTGAGGTCTTGGGGAGGTTTGCAGATTGCAGGGTCCGAGCATCCAAAATCCAACAGGCTTGAGGTCCATAAACAGTCCAGGGTCATACACAGGAGATCACTCAGGCAAGACGTTTCCAGAATCCGTAGGGCTTAATCAGGGTCAGAGTTAGGCAAAAGTTCAGCAACAAACAGGGAAAAAAAGCTCTACTCACTCCAATAACAGGTGTAGGCAAAAGCAGTGGTCAGGGACAGGCAGGGTCGAAGAACAGAGAAAAAACTTGATTCCTGAGACAAGGCTTGAACGCTGTGGAAAGGCAGACAATCTCGCACAGAGCAGGTGAGAAGCAGGTGTTTAAATAGGGAACCGCCCAGGTGAGAATCATCATCATTTAGCAGAGGAGGGAGAGAGTAGCAAAAACATGGCAGGACTAAAATCATGACACACCTGCCTGAAATTTGACGGTCATGTCAGCAGTGTGGTTAGGTCGTCTTTGTTTCAGCTGAGGCGTCTGTAGAAAATAGAACCCTTCCTTTCTAGGCCTCACTTAGAGACAGTGATCCACGCTTTTATTACTTCACGTCTGGATTACTGCAATTCTCTTTTGAGAGGCCTCCCCCTTACGATTACAGCTGGGGCAAAATGCTGCTGCACCATTTTTAACTGGTACAGGTAGACAAGAACATATAACTCCAATTTTGGCATCCCTTCATTGAATTCCTATTCAGTTTCAAATCCATTTTAAAATTCTTTTGTTTGTTTTTAGGTCTTTGAATGGTCTTACCCCTTCTTATTTGTCTAAACTGTTGCACCTTTATATGTCATCATGTGCTCTTTGATCATCTGACCAGATGCTTTTACCAGTTCCAAAAACGTGTATAAATCCCTAGGAGACAGAGCCTTTGCAGCTCTGGCTCCAAAATTGTGGAATGAGCTGCCGCTGATGGTCAGGCAGGCCCCATCGCTTTTTGTTTTTAAAAGTCGTTTAAAAACACATTTTTTCTCATTGGCTTTCAACCCAGAGTGAGTTAATATCTGTGTCTTAATATTGCACTTTTCTTTGCATTTGTTGTGTTTTTAATTGTTTTCTTATTTTTTGCATTTACTGAGTTATTGTTGTTTTTTGTATTTGTACAGCTCTTCGGTCAGCTGCTGTGTTGTATTTTGAGTGCTTTAGAAATGGTATGGTTTGTTGGGTGGATAGCAGAGCGTACTATCACAGTTGACAGATCCTTATCATACTATTGCAATTCAGGTTTATACTCAAGTCAAACATAATTCTGTCATAGACAGTGTCCCACTGTTACACTATGAGAAAACACCAGAGAAAGGAGCTAAAGATACATAACAGCTCTAGGTCAGGGGTCCGTTCTTCGTACGTTGCTTAAAACATCCGAGATCAAATGAGACATCCAAGATGACTTCATTCGGCTAATCATGATCCGGCTAATTGGGTTCTTCGAACACACCTGTTGTTTACAATTAGTATGGCTGGATTGAGTTATCTGAGATAACTGCGCGTTCATGCGTTTGTTTAAAAGGGGAAATGTATCGATAGTAGAAACAATGATCTGCAGCGCTGCTATTGGCTGTTCAGCATGGCTAAAGAACGCCCACAGTTTTTCTCCCAAGCAGAACAAGAGCTTTTAATGGAAGGTTATGCCAAATTTGAGTCATTAATTAAAACACCTCAAAATCTGTTAAAGCCAGGAGAGAGGGCTGGCAAAAAGCAGCAGACAAATTAAATTTTTAAGTACTGTCCATGGTAGATGTTCCTATCACTTTTTACAGTATGTATTTTTGCATTTTAATAATTTCATATTTACTTTATTCTTTTATGTCAGAGCCTCGATGGGACCCACTAGAACATGGGGAAAAAAAGTGAAGTACGAGAATATTCTACAAAATGGTAGCCTTTAATTATTATACTTTATTTTAAAAAGCAACTTCTTCCTCTTTTTTAAAAGCCACTGTTAAATGATGTGTTTGTCTGTTTATAACAGCCACCAAGAAAACGCCTGAAAAAAAAAAACAGGTTCTTTTTACTTTTGTTGCATGAGGCATGTTTCACCCTTTCTTTTTATTTCACAAAATGACACAGGGTGCCATCCGTTCCCTATATAAATGGCTTCTTCAACAAAAAAATTGTATTTTGACCTAAAAAAAAAACACAAATTAAGAGGAGAAATTGAACTCCACAACTTGAAAAAGAGAAAAATTGCACTAGAGATCGAGTTGATTCAAAAGGACGTTCAGAGTAAGTTCTAATACACCATTTGACACATAGTAGTATTGCTGACTTTACATAACTATCTCTTATTGTAGACTAAATATGATTTGCTGGCTTTTCTTTATAAAGAATTGTTTAAATAAAACTACAGGAACTAAGCATTATTTGTTTTGTCTTTTATTAAACATTAAAAAATGGTGTTCCACAATTTTGTCCCGTGCAGTTCTGCCACTAGGTGGTCCAAGTGCACTGGCTGAACAGACTTCTCTATCTCCTCCGCTTATAAAGCTGCGATCTAATCCTGTTTACATGAAACTTAAGCCTGCTCGCGAGCAGGCTTAAGTTTGCGCACATGTTGCTATGACAGCAAGTCTAGGATGAGTTTCGAAGAACCAAACGATTCAAGATCATGCCAAATCGTCAACAATCAAATCCAGCTAACTGAGTTAGTGACGTACGAAGAACGGACCCCTGCTCGACAACCAAACACACAAGTATAATGGAGCCTTCAGAATGCAAGCACAGCGTTCTACCACCAGGCCACAACTACCCTATCTCTGCATTTAACTCATCCCAGAGAATGGCAACCTCATTTTGACAAGTAGTAGTAGTATTTGTTTCTTTTTTTTAAATATGACAAAGTCATAAAAATACAAGAATAAATTAATATTTTTATAAGAACTCTTACAAAAAAGTGCAGCCTTCCCCCGCATTAAAATGAGAAGGTAACATATCTATGAATGCTTGTGGATGGAAAATATGGATAAACTTGTGTGATGTACTTGGAGTCTTTAGGGATGAAGTAAAGTTGAATGTAGTCTTTCCAAGTCACAGGTGTCAAAAGTATTCACATCTATTACTCAAGTAGAAGCATAGATACTAGGGTTTAAAAAGACTTCTGTAGAAGTAGAAGTGTCAACTCAAACCATTTACTCAAGTAAAAGTATAAAAGTTCTGGATATAAAACTACTTAAAGTATTAAAGTAGAAGTGATCCCCTATTACTATAATTGTATAGTATGATTTTATTATTGAAAAAATGGGATTGGCTGTTTTGCCCACATATATGGCCATTGAAAACTAACCATTTAGTACAATACAAATATATCAAAGGTCCATATAGGTGCAATACTGAGCATCAACATGGGTTTCATAAAGCAGAAAATCTGATCTCTGGTTGCCTTTAAATATTGATGCAAAAAGTCAACCTTCACAGACATATTATCAATAACCTTTCACTTGTTGTTATTGGAATGTAAATGAACATCCAAGCATAGCTACAGGAATTGGTGAGGGCAACAGATGTAAGATAACAAAACTGGTCATGATAATGAGCGCATTACCCTCTTAACAATTACCGTTGTATGGTGGTCTGTATACCGTACACAGTGTTGTCAAAATGGTTGATTAATCCTAGCTGCTAATTGAAAAATGAAAAAATGAAAGTAACAAATAATCCTAAAAATACAATGTTCTTCTTCTACGTTTTATTCTTCTACTTAAAAGGAGCAATAAGCAATATTTCACCACTAGGTGGTGCGTGAGTCCTGTCTGTAGACCAAAACAAGCTGCAACCTGGCCCCTCCTTTCCCTTCTCAACCGTTGCCTGGGATGCTTATATTTGTAAAGGATAAAAACACAGCAAAACTGCATCACTTTTCAGAGGAACATTTCTAGCGAATAAGTAAGTAACTCATAACTTTATAATGCTGTTAGCAAGAGAACATTTTGATCTGCAAGGGGTGCGCTGTGTCATGTTGCTGCAGCTGTGCTGGTCTGATGGTGGCATTTTAGGGCAGGGAGGGGCTGAGGCCTCTGTGGCAGCTGTTCAATTGCTTGAAATGTAAGGAGTAGAAGTAGAAAGTAGGCTAAACAATAATTACTCCACTAAAGTATAAATAACCAACATTTCTACTTAATTCAGGTAACAAAGTATTTTTACTTTGTTACTTGATATCTCTGCTCCAGGTGCTGCGAAGATATTTTTCAGATTCTGATTGGTTCATATTTTTCAACCTGTTCGGTTTTCTCTATCCCCTATTATATCTTTTGAACAATTATGTCACTGTGGTTGCTGTGAAGCTGCTAAACAAGGTCATAGCCTTCCAGCTAATAATTTTTGTGATTCCATTCATTTTTGTTTTGCTGTGATTTTGTAGTCCAAGCTGAAAGAAGCCGAAATTACAAATGAATAAGTGAAAATGTTCGGTTGATGAGTTTATTAAACCGCACAATTCATTACACCATCCACCAGTATACTACAAAAATGGCCGAACGGGGTGGAATGGAATGCTCTGTGAGCTGGAGTGGTGCAGGGTGTGAAGTACCTCATTAAATTTAAATAGACCACACAAAACGAGTTGCTCTTCAACATAGCTCAGAACACGGGTAAAAGAGGGGCTTGTGGGGCTACATTAACGTGCAATTCAGACCAAAGCATTGCAGTTGCACTTTATATAGACCACAACTGAATTATTTCACTGGAGTAATGTTTCAGGCTAAATACCTTTAATGTTATATAGTTTATAGAATATGGTAATGTTGAAAAATTCCAGTGGTTGGAAACCATGTTTTCAGTTACAGTTCAGTCACAAACTATAATAAACTGTAAAAAAACAAACATTTAAAAGGATTCTTGGTAATCTTCAGAGCTATGGCTTCAATGCGTGGAAAAGAGAAAACAAGTTACATTTTTGTCCCATTTTATTGGGTTGGGTGATTTTTTTTCCCTTCTCCAAAGGGGGGGTCAACAGAAAAAGTTTGAGAACTATTTGAGTCCCTATCGACCTTCTGATGAGTATAAACAAATATAAGAAAAAGCTGTGGAAGTTGTCTAGATAAAAGAGGGACAGAGACAGAGACAAGAGTTCAATGTTGGGAGTACACAGTGACCCCCAGATGATTTATAGTGCAGTTAATTAGATTCTCAATAGGACACGCTCCTCCACCCAGTCATTTGCCTGTCACTGTGGAGTCTCTGTCCAAACAAATGGGCTCTTCATAGCCCTCCATCTTTAAATCAGACTGCAAATCATGATCCTTAAGCCAAGTCTCTATCAAAGTCAAAATACAATCACTTTTATATTCTGCCAGATATGTGACATTAGCCTGCAGGTCATTGATTTTGCTGTGGAGGGCCAACATGACAGTGGGAAGCGGCATCCAACAGTGACCCTGACACTTGATCTTCTGGCACACTCCTCCGTGTCTCCCTGGTTTCCAAACTCCTGAAGGCTTGTAGACCCAACTCTGATACTCTGTGGAGGCACCTGTATGAAAAATGTTCACAGGGAGATCTGCAGATAGGATCCACGGTTCCCACAGTAGGAGTAATGCACTAGAAGGAACTCCCAACCATACAACAGATGCACTTGGTGCTCACAGAATCCATCCAAAAAGTTACAAATAATTGCCCATCCATCCATTGTCTTCCGCTTATCTGTGATTGGTTCATGGAAGCAACATGTCCAGGAGAGAAACCCAGGCATCCCTCTCCCCGGTGACATTCTCCAGCTCCAGGGGACGCCAAGGCATTCCTAGGCATGACAGGATATATAGTCTCTCCAGCAAGTTCTGGGACTTCCACTGGGTCTCCTTCCTGTTGGATGCACCTGGAAAACCCCCAAAGGCAGGCACAAAGGGGGCATCCTAATCAGATGCTCAAACCACCTCAACTAGATCCTTTCAATGTGGTCAAACGGCGGCTCTACCTTGAGCTTTCCCCAAATAACTGAGCTACTCACCCTATCTCTAAGGCTGAACCCGGTTACCCTCTGGAGGAAGCTCATTTTGACCGCTTGTATCCAGGATCTTGTTCTTTCTGTTATGATCCATACCTCATGACCATAGGTGAGGGTCGGAACATAAACACACTGGTAAATCAAGAGCATTGCTTTTAGGCTCAGCTCTTTCTTCACCACAATAGACCAGAGCAGCACACCACTACAGATGCAGCCCCAATCTTTCTTTCAATCTCTCACTCGATCTTACCAACAGTCATGAACAAGACAGCATACTTAAACTCATCCACTTGAGCAAGAGACTGCCCCCCCAAACCAGAGGGGGAATTCCACCTTTTTCCGGTCGAGCACCATGGCCTCAGACTAAGTGAAGTTGATTCTTATCATGGTTCCTCACCTGCCAGTAAGGTGGCCTTCTATTTTCATGAAACCGCATTATGTTACCAGGAATAATACATCCTCAGCTGCCACCCTCTTTACAGGTAGTGGGCCCAGGGGAAGTGTTTGCCTAGTGGTTAGAGCATTAGAACTGACTAACAGCTTCAATTGCTCTTAGTCTGACCTCTACCCTTAGGACAACTTGTCATTGGAAACCCTACCAGGAGTTTTAGGTTCCTGACAACATACAGTAGCCCTCAGAATCATAGGGGTGCACAAATCCTCCACTACATTATGGTGGGGATTCAATAGACAGTTAAGACATTTTAGAAGCCCCAAAAGAGCAGTGAAGTTGCATGTCATTGGGATAGATATGTCTATTGTCATCACTATTGTCCAATCTCTTCCAGTGAAAGGAAATCATTTAGGAAGGTAATCTTATCTAGAACAGTGCCACAAAACAGAGCTGCAATTTCTAATGTGACAAGATTTACACCGACTCCATAATATATGTCAGAAAGATTTGATGGCACAGACTTTAAAACAGCAAAAATGGAAACTAACTATTTTACTTTACTGATTACAATTAGAATCCTGTGACCAACAGGATAAATTATGAAGAAATGTCCAATAAGCTATAAAAGGCTAACATGTAAGTTTTAACGCAAAGCTAGAAAAATATCCTAACAACTCAGGTAAACACTCTTGTGTCTGGTGAAAGGAAAACTTTAATTTGGGAATAATTAAGTGACAAAATAAGCTACAGTTTGGTTTGCCACAAACTCTTATTTTGACTCTGACAACCACAAGAGCAGCACCAGCTGGTCTCTCACTTCCTGACAGCTACATTGCCTCATGTCGTACAGGCTGACTCAACACTGTAAAGCAGAAAATAACAGACGGAAAGGGGGCCGAAAGAGGATTGTGGATGGTAGGAAGAGAAGACTGGGTGGGGCGTACAGAAACAGACGCAGAGGTGGATGACGATCAGCAGTAAAAAGAAGAGGAAGAGCAATAACAGTGTATGCGTCAGTGTACACATTTACTCTGTTACATCTGCTCTAAACCTGTTGCTCTTGAAAACAAACACCCAATTCTTTTTTTATTTTGCAGTTATGTTTGCAAATGAGAACTCAGTATATCTGAGTACTGAACCTTTTAACACACCTTCATTAAAAACTATCAACATTTAGTCATGAAACATTTTTTACTGTAGGTTTTACTATTGCTCTTTAGAATGGCAGACCACATCAAAACATGAAGGCCAGAAAGGAGGAGGTGATTGGGACTCCCTACACCAGGGGTCAGCCACCTTTACAACCCGCAGAGCCATTTTTGCCCTCGTTCCAGCTAAACAAATTATGTTTAAAGCCACAAAAGTTACACCTCTTTGAAACAAGAGCTTATAGTATACTATAGGAAATTTGTTTGAAAAAAATTAATTAAATATCAACAGTTTTTATTATTTAAACCAACAGTATTTTTATATTTTGGTTTAATACATTTTCTTCAATTGGACATTTTATTTTTATAGCAAATGGCATCAAAATTATGAAAAAGCAGGTCGTTTGCAACCTATTGACAAAATGATACTTCATTTATCTATAGTAAAATATTCTATACACCATTAGTTTCTGTCTTTCTGGAAATCTTGTGCATATAATGCAGAAGTAAATTGATCCTAAAGCTAGCAATTTTAAATTGCCTTTACATTTAGAATCATTGACCAAGTTTTTTTCCCCTCGCATTTTTGGTTTAAGTTTTTAAGAGACAAAACTGAAGGTGTAAAGAGCCACATGTTGCAGACCCCAGCCCTACACCCTGCTCCCTGGTAGAGTCATTGATGTGTTGATACCCAATGTCAACTTACTTGTGGGGATGAAGTTAAAAGTTGTGTCTGAGGTTGAGCTATACCATCTCGATATAGTAGACCTCACTTCCACACATAATTTTCTCTTCATTCATTTATTTATTTTATTGTATTTTACTTTTCTTCTTTCACCTTTGTTTTAAATAGAGAAAGGCCTCCAGTGGACAGGTCTTGAAATGCAAGTTTGCTGTAATGCTTAAACATAATGCATGTGGTTTATAACATTGTGTTACTGTAATATTGTCCATATTGAATAGATAAATAAATAAACATAGCTAGTGCTCTGGTACCCAACTCCAGGAGAGGGCCTTGACTTTTATGATTTTTGGACTTTCATTTGAGAAAGGTGTTGTGCAAGAGTATGTTCACTCAAAAGCACATGAGAAGCTTTATGTGACATCATCTTAAAAAGGGAATGGTCTGTTATTTGTGATTAGTCATCAAACAAAAGTAAAGCAAATTACCTTGTGTTGTTGAAGTCTCTGCAAAGTGACCTGGAAGAGGAGCCCAGCTGGGGTTTTCTGTTTGTACTAGGGCATGTTTTTGGGTAGTGGATTGAGGACATCATCCGGATCTCCTCAATCTAGTCTCCATGTAGTCTGGGTGGAAGACGACTCTGAGAACTTGGGAAACGTAATCCATCACCATTGCAAAGGTAACTGAGGTACTTAAAATGCCCCAGGCAACAGAGGTGGATTAGAAGTTGTTGGTATATTGTAGTTGACACATCCTTTCAATGTCACAAAGAAGATTGGAACAACACTTGTGAAGTGCAAGTGGTAATCCTGATTTGCAACAAGGGGATTGGCCAATGTGTGCCATGTATCGAGGAGTAACAATTCTCAGCTCTCCAGAAAAAAATTACTCTAGGGGGTTTGAATGGAGGCTAAGGGTTTTTGGATAAACCTCAAATTCAAAAGAAGCAATGTGATTTTTTTCTAAAGGGGGTAATTGAAATTTGGTTATTCACAAAATACATGTGTTTTCTTGGATTCGTTAAGGGCTTACAAATGCCTCTCTCATGCCATTATGTCAGGAGTGCTTGTGGGTTAAGAGGTACCAGTGACGCGTTGAAGGGTTATCTGGTCACTGTAAAACCAAAGCAAGAGTTGTCTCCACATCCTCAGTACAAAGTTGAGCTCATTCCCAGTGTGTGCTGGATTCTTCCAGAGCGGCCCAAACATTGTGGCAGAGAAGAATGTATCTGGTTTGGCAACTTAGGGTATTATCTTTGTTTTTGCAAATTACTTAATTTCATTGTCGTCTTTAAGTGATTTGCTACAATTGGGATAATAGTCAGCTCCTCCAAGTCTGAGGCCATGGTTCTTTAGAGGAAAATCCTGGATGCTTCCTGCAGTTGGGGGGCTAGTTTCTGGCTCAAAGAGAGCAGTATCTTAAAGTCCTAAATGATTATAAGAAGGTACTTAAAATCATTCAACTTTGATGCTTCTCTGTAAAAAGCGAAGATATTGAGGAAGCAATGGAGAAAATGGCAAAGTTGATACCGGTTGTTCCTGAAACCATGATAATTCACCATTGCTCTATAAGATTCAAGTGGTTCAGAAATCAGCTGCTCACATTTCCAAAACCTCTTCATTTCACCATATCACCCTAGTCCCACAGCAACTCCCCTGGCTCCCGGTTACACATCTTCTGGTCAAATGCTTGCATTGTGTTGGATCAAACAGTCATGAATCCCTGTTCTTTGACTATTGTTCACATTTTCAGTGTTGTTATCATTCTGTAGATTTGGTTCCTTCCTTCCTATTCCTAGCATTAGTTTTCTGCTCATTATGATTCTGTTACTTCATTTTTGTTTTTGTCAGACCCTTATTTTCCTTCCTGTCTTTAGTTTAGCTAGGGAGTTTACTTTTGTCATGTTCTGTTTATCTTTTGTGGTTTGTGCATCCTTGTTTTGTCCTGTTTTCCTCTGCGTCTCCTGCCACCTGATGCTCTCCCTCTCCTTCAGCTCAATCACTGTCATATCTATGACCTGTGATTACTCTCACCAGCATTTCCCGCTGTTTTCTGCCATAATTAACTTGACAGTTTCCTCTCATCTGCTGTGGATTGTCAGTCATGCCACCCCTGTTCTGGACAGCCCTTATTGTATTCCTGGTCCTGTCTGAAAGTTGTTATCTTGGTTCTTAATAGAATATTATTCACTTCACTGTGCGGTTCCTAGGCTTTTGTCTGCACCTCGGTCCAACACACAACAATCAAAGCCTGACACAAACCAAGTCTTCTGCATCACAATGATACTTGTTTATTGATGTCCTTGAACTCATTCTACACCCACAGCTAGTGACAAAGCACCATGTGGAGGTCTTTAAAAAGGTGTGAAAACGACTCACAAGACAAATTTAATTACACAAGAGGCATGTATTTATACACATACAGGCAGAGACACACATACAGTGACAATGACATGCACGCACACACACACACACACACACACACACACACACACACACACACACACACACACACACACACACACACACACACTATGCTAAATTTGGGCAATTCACTTTCCGATGTTTGACGGATAATACTTCTGTAGCTGTTTTTACTTTAGGTTAACAAAACTCAGTTAAACTGCAATTTTTATATGCTTGCTTCGTTTCGTTCCGCCATCATTCGATAGTGCTATGAGCCTTATTACCGCATTAATATGGAATATTAATGTTGATTAAAAGGCATTTTGTTAACTTTAGGAGTAACCGATTTTAGCGACCGATCGTTGCAGCGCCCCCTACCTCCCGGAGCTAGAATAGCATTGATAAAATCGAGCGTCCCGAAAGTAAATGATTTTACTGAGCAAATCATTCTTTAAAATGTTATTTCCTAAAATAATGTTTTGTATAACTCGGGATTTGCATTGTGAATGGGTTGAAAACATGCCAAATGTGGTTCTGAATTAGAGAAGCTAATTTAACCTCAATTCACATTCTTTAAGATGAACTTTGGTTCTTTAACTCAAACAAAATGTTATTTCATCAAATAATGTTTTGTGTAACTCGGGATTCACGTTGTGAATGGATTGAAACACATACCAAATGTTGTTAGATTAAATTAGTTAAGCTAATTTAACTCCATTCGATGTTTTTCTTAAATCAGATCTGCAGTGAACCAGGATTCACTGAATTATTCTGATGATGATAAACCACTTTTGTTTTGTCTTTTGTTTTTGAATGTAAATAGTTCCTTAGCTTAGCTTCTTTTATCTTCATTTTGCTTAATAGTTTAGTTTGGTTTCACTAGCTTAGTAGAGTGGACTTATTAATTGAAATATAGTGTTAATTTAGATAAACAGCATTATATAGTGATGTTCTCTGGATGTTTATCTTATTTCTGTTATTAAATTCTTGAACTTGAAGAGAAGTTGTCACTCCTTTATTCTATGTGTGCAGAGTTTGCTGTTAAAAGATCGCTAGTGCTCGTATCATCCCTTTCAACTATTGTCCTGATATCAGCTTAAAAGCTGATTATCACCAGGCAATACTTAACAGACAGAGAGTTACTTATTAAACATTAAATAACTTTAAACAGTGTATAATTGCACAACAATGTTGAGAGCCATAATAAGATCACTGATTTCCATTACAACTCTTCAGTTAAACAACATTTTTGATTAAAAATGACAAGAGTGCTTTCACACATAGATACATTTCAGGCTTTAAAAACAAAAACAAATAGCTGACTTGCTCAAGTCCATCTCTGCATGCATCATTAAATGCCACTTTAAGTTTCTGCATACTGCTTTGCTTAAAACGTCTCCACAAGTGAGCAGTATACAATTGGGTACAATATGCTTTAAAAAGCAAAACTTTCACTGAGACAGAACACATCCTAAATTTGCGTACAAGCATATTAGCTTGGGCGTACATCAAACGACATTGTCTATAAATGTCCATGTCATCAGCCAGGTCATCAGTGACATAATGGCCCAGATGTTTAATAGCAGCAGATACTTTAAAGCCCCCCACATATTTGAGTGTACTTCACTCCGCGGAGGTCCACGCATATTGCGTGGACTTTGCACATTCAGGTACATGCAGAACTCAATTTTTACAACCACGTACACGGTGTCACACTATAAACTGCTCCGCGGCAAGAAGTCTTTATATTGAACTGTTTTATATGTGACACTGAGCTTGATCCACTGAGCTGCTCCAAGCAGGCGCTCTCCAGGACGCGCAGCATATCAGTCCCTCTCTGTTCTCACTGACAGGTGTGCGGTGGGAGCCTGCTGGAAAAGAAACACCTCTAGGAGCTCAGCTAGCTAATCACACATTTTACCATCCATTCCACCACTTTGTCCCGCTGACAAAGTGTGGGAATTGTAGGAATTTGCCACAAGAAATGTAACCAATAGTACGCTTGACTATGAAGGGTAAAATGTCCGCGGAGAGTCAGCGCGGAGTCCACCAAGCTCACAGTATGCGCATAGTATGCCTAAGGATATATATATATATATATATATATATATATATATATATATATATATATATATATATATATATATATATATATATATATATATATGTACATACACAGGGGATGCACATCAAATATTTTGCATGTTCACACACAAATTTGTGCACTCATCATACAGTAGGTGTTTGCCCCGTAGTTCAATTTCAACAGTTATGTTTAATCAATCAGCTTTATTTCTAGAGCACATTTTAAAAAACACATGGGTGATGAAAGTGCTGTACATTAAACCAAGAAAAGGTTAAAAACAAATTAAAAACATACACACACAAAATCAAAAGCTAAGCACCAGGTTCACGGCAAGAGTATTTTAAAATGCCATAAATCACAAGATCACGTTGTATTACAGTTTTTATTGGTTGCTTTGACGCAGCAGTCAACTCAAAACCCACATTTTTCAAAACAGTTAACGCAGAGGCCTAAAAAGTGGCACCAATGGTCAAAATTACACATTTTGTTTGCAAAAGGCTCAAACTCTGCCAGAACATTTAAAATATGAACCAAAAGCACATTTTGCCCTCAAACAACACAACCTGCACACAAATGTTTGAGCCCTTCCAATCATTCATTACACATGGGGCAACAAAATACAGAATACCATACTCAATGTGAATCAGTGCAGCATTGCTGGTTCATTGTAGCCAAAGACTGTACGCAGCTTACATGTCAGTGTCATTTGTAGTCAAATTTGCCTCTTTGCAATAAATGGATCCAGAATCAGATATGCTGTGATCCAAATTTTATTGATTATTCATTCTTTTTTTTTTTTTTTTCAAATTGTGGCTACAAATTAAATATTCCAACAGAAGATACTAGAGCTGTCTGTCTCTTCTAGTCTCTTCTCTCTTGACGATTAGGCCACATGGCCTCATCTTCATCACACTCAATATTTTCCCTTGCGATGCACCTAGGGAAAAATCTTCTTGCATGCCTGATCTATCCTTGACATGCCTCTGCATCTATTTCATGGGCAGCAGCAGTCATTGCTCTAAGTGAAAGGCCATGATTTACCACATGATCAATCATAGTTGCCTAAATTTCATCTGTAACTTCAGCCCTTCCAGCTACACCGCCACCTCGCACACGGACTCCTCTTCTTCATAATCTTCTTCCCCTGACCCCTCTACCTCTTACTCTGACTCTCATCTGCCTTAGACCATCCATTCTTGCAAAGAACAACACAAAACATGGCACCTTTTACGTAAAGCCTGCAAACTGACTGCAAATTGAAATATTGTGTAAAGAGGTGTCAATCAGGTGCTTCAGCGATTTCATTCTGATCAAGAATTTTCTAAGAGCTTGGAACAAATGGTTTCTGTTTTGCTAGCACAGCTAAAGCAATGGAGTTTGGACTGCATGAATGACATCTGCGTTAACTGTTTTGCAAAAGGATACAGGAAAATGCGTCAAACCAATGGGAATGGGTTAATTCATTTGCAAGAGGTGTCTTCTGCTCTGCTGAGATGCTGATGATGAAAACTGAGAGGTTGCCAGAGCCGAGGGGGAGAAGGTAGAGAGGAAATAAGAGAGGGCTTAGAATTGACCCCTGAGGGACCCCATATGGAAGAGAAAATGTGGAAGACACAAAGTTGTCAATTTTTACACAAAAACTCCTACTGGTTAGGTAGGACCGAAACGAATTAAGGGCGACACCTCTAATGCCCACATAATGCTCAAGGTGAGGGATTAAAATACTGTGATCAATGGTATCGAATGCAAAATCTAAAAGCATTAAAACAACAAACTTTCTAGAGTCTGTTGACAAAAGTATATGATCAAAAACCCTCAGAAGTGTGCTCCCTCCCGGACCTGTACCAGAGGAAAGATTACTGTTGATAATCTGAAGACAGTTTAACCGGACAGGGAATGGCAAATAGGATCATCAAATGATCCAAGACAACAGCATCACAGATGTCCAATTGATGACAATGTGTGAGTAGGACCACACACAGACTGCACAAAGTTAAAAGAGTCAATAACATTAAAAAAGCTCCTAGAGATCGTGTGAAAGTGTGAATATTAACATCACAGAGAATAAGAACATGATAATATTTAGGCAGGAGTTCAGAGAAGTCATTTAAAAAATCCTTATTGTTCTTGGGTGGCCGATAAATGACGACACATACATCAGAGTGACCAAGTTCAAATGAGGAACGTTCAAAACTTGTGAAGGAGGATTGAAGGCAAATCTGCAGGCATTTAAAGCCGCTTTTAAAAACAACTGCTATTCCTCCTCCTTTTCGACCCAACAGATGCGAGGAATTAAAATAGCAGCAATCCGGTGGTGACAGTTCATTTAAAGAGGGTGACTCATTGGTGCTCAACCATGTCTCCATTACAAATAGAAAATCCAAACCACTAGACATGAAGGAATTCCTCAAAATAAAAGTTTTATTTGCCATTGATCTTATGTTGACAAGGCCGAACCTGGCAGGAGCCAGCTCGTCCAAAATATCGTCTGTGGAGCCCGACACAGGGCTCGTAGATGACGGTGATCTACACCACAGAAGCATGGCACAGGTAGTGCAGGGCCGCGGACAAATTATTCCAAACCGACGACACATACCGCTCCATTTCTCCTCCAGGAGGCCACAGGAAATCGTGCCAGGAGGGCCTTAAACTTTAGCAGTCGGCCACTGCGTTTACCCCAGCAGCACCTGCATTTACGTCGAGGAGGTGGAACAAGGGTGCGGCAAAGGTGAGCAGTTATCCAACCAGGGCAGCAAAATGGCTGGAACTTTGTATGAACATCATAATCATTTATAACCAAATCCTTGGCAGAGAGGTGAAGGATCCAACAGTGTTTGGCAATCATACACAAGCAGTGAACTGACAATAGCGATGATAGACAAAAACAATACTAATACAAACAATGTTGACAGCGAGACATGGCAAGCCACAAACACTGGTGCCATCTTGAATATCAGTCTTCTCTACATTCACAGTTCAGTATCCTTGCTGCTGGTGTCTGTTCGTTGTTTTTGCATTTACTATGTCTTTGCAGGGACTTGTAGTTGTCTTTATAAGTCAATGCATACTGTACAAAACTTCAGTGTCATCCATATTACCTTCTAGTTTTTGCTTCCTCTGTCACTTCTATCCTTTAGTAAAATGGTTTCGTTTTGTATTATTCAGCTATGTTTTTTTTTTTTTTCATGTAGTTCCACATATACTCTGCCCAGCACCCCAACCACCTAATGCACACAGGCCACTGTAAAGACCATGCCTGTAAACCCAACTGCTTGACTGCAAATCCGATGGCTGCTTTACAGAATACAATGTGCTATGACAGAGTTATCCTGTCTTTGTACCATAGCCACGGGACATATCAACACAACAGACAACAACAGATTGATGTAACATACAGCTGTGCATCCTCTGCTGCAAATGATATGATGTTTGTGGCACAGCAATCCTATGATTAGTAATAACACCTTTGTGTCATTATTACAGAGAGCAGAGACTCAGCCACTGGAACTTAGGCTTTTTAGAAGTCCTGTTAAACAGCACTTCACCGGTACTTATGTCAAAACTCTGCATAAACCCACATTTAGATGTTCAAGTTTTAACACACATGTAGTGGTGTATAGGTGGACTCCCTTGTTTAATGCAGCCTGGCGGGCTGTGGTCCTTTTGAGATATTTAATATAGGGCATGTTGTTATGATTTTTATAACATTTTTGGAGGGGTAGTTTTGCTTTCGCAGCTCATCTTCAGTATATGGAAAATGCATTACTCGTCTGAAAATTAGAAATGAAGCCATGGAGTTCGGAAAAGGTGTAAGACCTTTTCTCACTGTTATGCACCTTTTCAATGTTTACAATATTTTTGGCCTGAGCATAAAAAAGCACAATTAAGAGGATGTTATTGCTGCTGTCTGGACACATGGGGGGATGCAGGTGTCACAAAACATGGAGCACCTGGAAGACTGAACTAACTGAGCAGCAGATGGAACAACCAACTCCTGGTAACCCGGATCACTATGTTGCAATTTGTAGAGCCTTTGGTTGTTATGGGAGACCAGATTAGTGTCCTGTAGGTGTTTAGCATAGAAATATTCCTTTTACCAAGGTCTCTGACGAAGGTGTCCTGGTGGCCTTGCCCCCATTACACAATCCTGTTCCACAGCTCACTTCAGGGTTCGCCCAACTTCCATGCCACTTGCCAGAACTCCATTGAGGTTTTCCACAGCTCCCACGCTGCTCTCCAAAGCCCCATCGAGGGTTCTTCTGGCATCCACAGCACTCTCCAGATCTCTGACAAGGGTCCTTCAAGCTACCATGTTGCTCTGCAGCTCCTCTGCAGGTTCTAGCAGCCTCCCAGCCACCTCCTGACAAGGTTCTCTGCGTGTTCTACCATTCCACAGAAAACTTGGTACTACTTGGTATGCAAGCCGCTCTGAATGGAAACCTAAGCTAAACAAGACTTTAGTTTATTGATGTGTCTAAGGAGAATCATGGCTTGCATTAAGTCAGAAATATATCTGGGAGCAAATAATTAAGCATGTCCAGGCGATGTGTTGGCAGATTATATATGCTTTCTCATGCCAGTTAATCCTGAGTTTTAGCAACATTATGAAGAGTCCCCAGCAGAAACTCCAATCTGACTATTATTCTTGATTTTAACAAATCCTAATTTATATAAAACAGGAAATGTTTAATTTAAGTTAATATCAGACATGGAAAGAAGACTGTGAGCTGCAATTAAACTGTGCATGGCACTGATTTTCTTAATTAATACAGCATAATAAATCATCAAAGTCACAGGCAAACTAGTATGTCACATGAAGCCAAATGTTGGAGTTCAGCCAAGAGGAACATATAAATAAGACTGCAGGGCGAAAGCCACAAAAAATAGGAGATTGTAGAGCTCTCCAAGGAAATGCCCCTCATAGCAGGACATCTAACTGAAATTCTACTAAGCCTTTCTATTTTCAGCAGTCAACAATGAATACTATGGCTATCAATGTCTAAACACTATGGTTCAATCCAGCCTATGATATCTAATTATCAGAGATGTGGCTAAGAGCAGCAACATTTGGTGTGTGTACTCTCCTATGTATGATTGGTCTGGCAAAAGGTTGTGCCGAAAATATTAATGGGGCAGGAACTCAAGGTCCACTAGAATGGTCATAGAGAACAACAAGAGAATCTGATTAATTAACACATTGCCGAACATCGATATGTAATCTCAAAGTAAACTGTTCTATAGTGTGTCAGTATCCTTGGCCAATGAAAAGAAGATAACAAAGGTGTTTCTTGGTGTGTCTGTATCTGTGGATTATCCTAACCAATAAGTGAATGGGAATGTTATTTGTCATTTCCTGAAATCAGCTTCAAGTTTTTTTTTTTTGTTTGTTTTTTTTTTGGGGGGGGGGGGGTTGCACACAGGATCTGGTCAGTTTGGAAATGGATGTTTTTTTTGTGTTGCTATGTTGATTTGATTCAGTGTAATGTGACAATTGTGGCATGACCAGCGATGGGCCAAGCGTTACTGTTTTGTGAGACTAGTAGCCGTTGCCCAGCTAACATAGTTAGCGTTGTTTAATGCAGCCCAGCGGGGTTGAAACAAGCGCTGTCTTATTGACTGCTGAGGGTTCATGAGACAGACCAAGACATCTCATAAATTTTTCTTCTTTTTTAGCCTTGCAGAATTGACGAGCTTCTGGTTATCTTGAAGCAGATAAAGATGTTAGGTCATGAAGGCTTTCAGTAAAGATGGATTGAGAAATGTTTTGCACTTTTCTGAGTAAGACCATTGGGAACAATATTTTATTTACTGACAATGTTTTGGTCCAGCCTGAATCTTTGTTTAGGAGCACCTTTATACCCTTTAAATAAAACACAATGTGTTCGAGCTACTTGACTGATATAGCTGAATCTGTTAATGGTCATAACTAAATGCAAAGTTCTATGAACAACTGACAATTAAAATAGCTGTATTACCATTTAACATATTTTCAACTTTGTCTATTTTTTAACAGTACTGTTAAGGTCAAGGGATAGAGAATGTTTTTTCTCCTAAAAGAATGTGTTGCGTGAAATGTCTGAGAACCACAGCAGTGGCAATCATAAGAGTAAACTCATTTTAGCCCAAAATTCTTGCTCTCAACTGATTAATGCTGCATTCAAGTAAGTTTATGCCTCTGCATCTACATCATGGGCAGCAGCAGCTGAAATTGGCCAACGACTTGTGTTCACACGTTCTTGATGACAGCATATTTCTTCATCTTTGCTTAGTATCGCACAGTAAAGTTATACTCAGAATGTATATATTCTTGATTCTGCATTAATACAGAAACACAGCCTTAAAAATAAAAAGAATGTATTTGGTGGACATTGGACTTTACTGTAATTAGAAAACTTCTGAGGTATGCTGGTGATCTGTCAAAGACTGTCTGAACTGAGCCTCCCTTGTTTTCCTTACAGCAACCATCATGTTCTGGAATATTAGAATGATAAACGAGCAGGAAATAGTGAGATAGTCAGACACGGCGGACACACCCGCGCCTCCTAATCTAAGCTTGTCATAGTATCCTCTCACCCTGGTTTCTGTCTGTCATCTGCTAAACAAGGGCAGCTGTTAGTGAAAGATTAAACTGAATTATACAAACTTGTAGGCAACATGGCAGCAAGTAATCGAAGGCCAAACTCCCTCACTGTGACATTTCAGTATGATAATGTCTGCTTGCATTATTCACAGACACAAAAAGATATATTATGCACTTTCAGTTCCTCAGTGTAATTAAAATTTTTCTTTTCTGAGTTAGGATTTCACTACAAACAGTCCTGATAATAAAACAATCAGTTCTCCTTCAATGTATTGCATTATGACACAACACATATAAGGTTCTCTTGTGCCAGTTATAAAATTATTTAAATCTCGCATCAAGTGTACAAAATACAGCTCAGGTTTTAAAGGACTCCTAATGGAGAAACCGTGTGTGTGAAAACTAAGTACATCCTGCTTCAGTAGCATGAATAAAATTATTATCAGTTGCAAAACATGAAGTAGTCATTTTGTGTGTGGACGTTTCTTCAGTACAGTGTCGTTTCAATTTGTAGATATTTATTATGCACAGTCGAGGTCCTGCAGCAGTATTTCATTCAGATAGAAGTCTGCACTCTGAGCTATTGAAACAGCACAGAGTTTTGTTTTTTACTATTTCTGTATATTTAATGCTGTGTTTTGAGATCAGTGTCCCATTGCATGTCTCTGTGTCAGCCACGCTTCAGCTGTTTGTCTTGAATTTGACCTTGGAGTGCTTTAAAGGGGTCTAGTCATGTTCTATGACCATAAAAAACACAACAAAACATATATTCATCTTCAGATAAAACAATATACGGCAAGTTATCATCCTGATAGTGGTTAATTAGTTCTTTTGAGCCTAAAAAGATTTTTGCACTGGGCTCGATCAGAAGACATAAACACTGTTGTGAGCCAGCATTGCCTCGCAGTACAGTGACAGTTCGGCATTTCTGAAGACCAACCAGATCTGCAGGGTTAGGGCTACTTAACCTCTTTTATTCACACCTCCGTTGGGCGATGCTGACTTGCTCTGCTCCATTGCTTCTCCTTGATTAGTCTTTGCACGCATACGCAATATCGTACCTCTGGTCACGTGGCCTTGTTGGGGTAAAATATACACAAAAGTGCTTTGTTTACGAACAAAGAGAGCAAAACAAAGCGTAATACACAGAACTAAAATACAATAAGCCAACAGGAAGCGATAATTTAATAAGTTAACCAGAAAACCTTTGAATGCAAACCAACATTCTGGCATACTGCATTCAGAGGCAGCTTTGGAAACACTTTAGAGAGAAGCATTTTTCCTATCAACACTTGAAAAGAAACCATACTTGGTCGGTTATTTTCTATTTATTGCATTCTGAAATGTAACATTTAACTGTTTGCTGAGGCCTTTAGAGTGACACCCAGCAATCCTTTTCTGAATCTCGGTGTCGGCGACATTGCAGCGTAAACACAAGTACTAGCGCCCGTGAACCGGGGCGTAATGGCAGCAGCAGCTGCTGTAGCCCCTGCTGCTAGCTGCTGCTAGCCGCCCCGGCCCGGCCCGTGTAGCCGGGCCGGGGCGCCGGCCCGTGTAGCCGGCGGCGCCGGCCCGTGTAGTGTTTACGCAGCAGCCGCTGGCTGCTCCCGCAGCCCGTGAACTGGCAGAGCAGCCGCTGCCTGCTCCGCCGCTGCTGCTTGGCTGCTGCTGCTACCGCTTCTCCGGCCCGTGTAGTGTTTACGCAGCAGCCGTTGCTGCTTCTGCTTCAGACAACGGCTGCTGCTGCTTCCGCTTCTCCGGCCCGTGTAGCGATCTGTGTACCCTCCGCCGCTATTTAAGTAGAACAATGACTAGAGCAGAATTAAGTTGTATTTACCGGAGATGAAGTGTAGACTGCAAATTCTGTCGTAGTATGATCGCTCCCCCAGTCCATTGGGATTATCTGCCTGCGCTCTTTTCATTGAAAATATTCATTTCTTTCTTCGTCCTTTCTCCTTCGTTAAACGACAGAAACGTACATCCAACGATTTGGAATGCCTCTGTGTGCAACCGGGAGCACAACAAGTCGTAGGCATTGCTTAGATTCCATAAATAAACGAAGTAAAAGTACGCTCTAAATCACCTGTTTTGTCATGTAGTAGACGAGAACAGTACTGTTTTCTGCCTACCAGCGGGACCCGGATGTAGCGCTGACGTCACGCGGGACGTCACGCGTGAACTACCCTATTCAGAAGTATCAGCGTTTCCGATGAAACTGTCCAAGGTTGCAGTCTAGTAATCTGGTCTGTCTCCACACACTTTAGCATGACATGTCTAATGTCTTTGAAAGGTGCTAATTGATGCCTGTTAATTGATTAAATGCAGTGCAACGCTCCCAGTGGGCATGCCCTAGAAGAGTTTTGTTAGTTTCCTTGAGCTTTGCCATTGAGGTCGTAAAGACCAAACTCCTACTTTTACAGCGTTAACAGACTAAGGATGATCTGTTTATCGAGTGCATCCGATTAGTAGTACCTTCTTCAATCCTATGGAAGCAGCAAGATTATATTAGATTTTCACAAACAACTGCTGGTGTGGTTTTTGTTCAGTTGCTCATGATACAGGGAAGTGCGGTTGTTTATTTTAGTACAGTTGGGTTAGATCATAGATAAGTTATTATCTGGTGAAGAGCAGATCATATTTGTTATGTCTTGAGGAGTAAAACCATAGAACTGACAGAAGGGGAGCTTTCTTGAGCTTGCCTGCATAGAGAGAGAGAGAGAGAGAGAGAGAGAGAGAGAGAGAGAGAGAGAGAGAGAGAGCAGAAGAACACTGACAACAACAGACATGTTTTGAGGGACGAAAGACGAGAGCCTCTCTAATTCTGCTTTTCTCTCCTGTCAAATCCAATAACATCCATGTTTTGTCAGTTTCACCATGTGAATGAGCTAAATGTGTTTTTTGTGGTGCACGTTCAGCTGTTGGCGTTCTTCAGCTTCATGACTGATGGGTGGTAAGAGTCACTGGCACAGGCATCCACAGCTGCAATAGAGGAATCCTCGCTGCTGCCAATAAAGCCATTCAAAATCCCTCCTTAAATGGGAAAAAGCAATATTTCTGCAGTGCTACGCACACATGCACCGCACATTAACGCATGTTTTCTACTAATTTATCAGTGTAAATATTTATGTTTAAAAGCAGCAAAGTTCATTGCCAGGAGTTGAAATACTTCCACAATGTTTCACACGGGTTATAGTTAATAAGTTTATTGTAAATATTAACATCAGTTTCTAATTTGAACATCTGTTGCTAAGGATCAGTCCAAAAAAATATAAACTCCTAAAGGTATAGTAAAAAAAAGTACATCCCCTTATTACTTATCCCCAACTATTTAGTGCACTAATCTCTAAGGTGAAGATTTCCATTACTGTGAGTTCCATTCCATTTGTTATAATAATCCTCTGCCAGAAGATTGGCTCAGTGGAACAGCCATTGCATAATGGAGGATCTTAAAGTGTCCCCCACTCTTTAGGAACTGGCATCTGTAAATACTGTTCTGATTTTATATCCACCCAGGAACTTTTTTGTCATCTTGTAAAATGTCAGATGCCGACATATATTGGAATGTTGACTGAAAAACTTTAGCTTTTGTAAAAAAAAAAAAAAAAAGCAACATGTGGAGTCTTTACCGGCTTGTTTGGTTGTCAGACTTGTGAGGGGAAAATTCGCCTTTCTTGTCACAAGTTTAGTTCACATATGATAAGTGTTTAGAGTTACAATGTCAGAAATGAATGGTGTTACTAACAGTGTTATTTTTTTAGAAAGTGATATTCTACATAATTACGTTCAGGAACGCCGTCAGGTTAATTACTAATGCTGCACGTTACTGCGACAAAATATCTGTTCTTAAGAGCACAATCTGTTGCAGAACAACTATTTCTAGTACAGGGGGGAACCAAGCAGGTGGTGGGGAGGAGCGGGTGAGGGAGCTAAATAACTCTTTGAACCAAACACTTTCTAGAGAGAACATTTAATAGCTTTCAGTGTGCGTAAAATGAAAGAAAGCCTCCCTGGATCCACTACTAATCTACAATTGGAAACCCATAACCAAACCAAACCCAAACCAACCCATAACACAAAACCCATAACGAGTAAAGTGAGGACATAATTGGTGCTGTGCTTTCAGCTATGCTAACTTACTAAAGTGATGAGAAAGAACAGTTAGAAGTGAAAGAATGTCTTACTGCTACTTTTTTACTCCACTCATATCTGTCCTCCCCGCAATGCTCCACCTGAAATACTTATACTCCACCTTATACTCCACCTTATACTCCCCGCAATGCTCCACCTGAAATACTCGCCAGCAGCAGGATTACATCAGTGCTAATAGAACGGAGAAGCAGACACAATATCTCAGCTTTATGGTGAAATTTAAAGCAAAGCTAGAGGAAAAAAATAAGTTATCACAACCACAGATAATTATGTTAATGTTTCCAATTAGGCTTAGTTCATATTCATCTGGTGAAAAACTGGTTTGTTGGGTTCAAGGTAATGTTATTGGTAGTGATAAACATGTTTATTGGAACATGCTTGCGTAAAGCACTGTCAAAATGTATGTGTCTACCCATGTTCTTGGATAGGACTTACTCCTGGTTTTCATGTACATGAAAATAATTGCGTATAAGGGGAACAGTTTCATGGGGTGTTGCAAAACTGCCTTTTACCAGTTTAAACAAGCCAGGTCGTCCATACTTGGTTACTGTAAGCTCAGGCGGAGTGAAAAAAGGGCCATTCACCATCACATTTTTACACAATTACTCATTTTACACTACACTTGCAGCTGGGTATCATTGTCTCACGGTTTTTGTCTCAGAGACCTGAGCCCCTTTTTGAATACTATCAGCATTAACACATACTCAGATAAAGTGTGATAAGAAAGGAACAAATTACATACAGGCAAAGCAAAAAACAACAATTCCCTAATTAAAACACATGATCTAAACCTTTTGTTTCATGCTAACAGAACAGTATTTTGTTTATTAGGACAGATGTTGATTATGTACATTATATACATTTATGTACCATTTACTTTTGCAGAAAGTGTGTGTGTATGTGCGTGCGCGTTCCCACTCACACATTACCTACCTCCGCCGCGGGACAGACAGTAATTAATGATTGATTTTCAGTTTTGGCACAGAGACCTTAGACATGTTCTTTTGAGTTATGTGCTTTTTCCTCTTACTCAATAGATTTGCAAAGGTATGCAGCACAGCAAACGACAGAAATTTCTTGTAGATGATGCAAGCTGAGGGCTGTGTTTTTAGTTCTGATAGCAAGCCAACCAAAAGTAGACATGTTCTACTGCAAAAATCCGCCCTCATGAAACTGATATGCGGTCAGTTCAGAACAATGCCTTCATTTAGACTTAGCCAACAATATTTGAGTTTTCTAGCATACAGTACTCCTTGAGGCAATGACTGCAAGACTAAGGATTTAACATTTTTACTTGGGCAAATCAAAGTACCTGCATGTGGAAGACATCAGTCATTTTATAAATTTAAAATTACTTCCTTCTCCATATTGAAATACAATGTTCAGGTACTGAGTAAGAACCTGAATCAACTGCATTTGTTAGGAATTGTTCAAAGAAGAGTCAAGCACCAAAACCTTATGAAGCTGGTTGAATAAACAACCAACCACAGAAACATCAGGCCAGTTGTAGCATCTGTAAAACAACAACAAAACGGCAGTTATTTGTAGTAATGATCGCAAATAATGCATAATAATGCAGAGGTGGAGGGTAGTAGCAGAAGGAGTAAGGAAAAATGGTTAGTGTCCTCCTGCAGCCTAACTCTATAGCAGGAAAACTACTGAAAAAGCCAAGGAACACCTGACCACCTAGTCTTTGTTAGTCCTTATTCCAGCAGCTGTGAACCGTCAGACTCACAGAACAGTAGACTGTAGGGGAAAACTACAGAGTCTGAGGCTTTAGTCAAATTAGTACACAGTTCCAGTTAGCCTACTCAACTTGTGAGTGAGAGGATTCAGTTCCCGACTTCACTGACCCTGACTATGTGTTCAGATTCAACTCTCAGTCAAAGGGTGGTGCCATACACAACACAGATAAAGAATACTGGGTCAGATCTGAAGAAGAAAAAAAAACAATGGTGTTTTTCTACAACAAATCCTGGGAAGATTTACTGTTTTCCTGAATGCACATTTTTCTCTCAGTGACCAAAAAAAAAACCCTAAACTGGAACCTTTGTTGGTGAAAAACAGAATCATAGTTCTATTTCATCCCTACTGACCGCCAGAGGCGGTGCTTAAAGCACTGAATGATCACTCTTGCGCATGCACAGGTCGAGAATCTTATACCAACATGGTCACATGTGACCCCCGGTGACCCTGGAACCCATATAGTCACATGACAGCGACAGCTCAGTCCTTTTTCAATCTTCTCGCATGCAGGTTGTGCAGGTGGTAAGTCACTGATTGTTGCTTGTCGCTGGTAGCCTCGAGACTACGGTCGGGGCTGCGAGGATTTTCTCGCCCTCCAGAGGCTGCGCAAGCTATTCTTATTACAACTCTTTCTTCGATTGGTAAGTTGTTTTCCTTTATTGGACGGGAAGCGGGACACGTTCGCTCCCTGCGTCGACTTCCTATTGCCGGTTGGCGACTCCGACCAACCTGTTGCTTGCCGTTTGGTTTTTGGTTGGCGCATATTTTGTTAATCGCTCCCGCTTTCGGGCGTGCGTTTCTTATTTACTCTGCAGCCGTTTTTACGGCTTGCCTTTATCTTGGCAAATTGCAGCCGTGTTGGCTTACATATACGGATTGAGCTTGCGTCTCATTACCGTGCAGCCGTTTTCGGGCTTGCCTCCTTCGTTTACCGTGCAGCCGTTTTCGGGCTTGCCGCCTTCATTTATCGGGCAGCCGTTTTCGGGCTTGCCTCCTTTGTTTACCGGGCAGCCGTTCTTGAGCTTGCCTATATTAAGTTAATTGCGGCCGTTTTCGGGCTCGCCTTCTCATTGCGGCTTCCCTCACAGGGCTCTTTGCAGCTTTTCCACTGCTGGGGAACACCTGGTGGCGTGTTCTGCTCGACCGGGTTTCCTGGCCTATTTGCTCGTCTGCTAGTGTCAAGAGTAGCGTTTTCAGCTCGACCTGACCTAGTCCTGCGAGCACATGATGTTGGACGTGCCGTGCTGCAGAGCTTGTTTGGCCCCTCTCCAGTTAGAGGATGGGCATGACCTCTGTCCCTCTTGTTTGGGACCGGATCACCTGAGGGAGGCCTTGACTGAAGCGGCCTGCCCTAATTGTTCTGTTCTTCCCTTGTCCCTGCGTAATGCTCGCTTAGCTGACTGTCAGGGCACCGGCCAGCCTAAGAAGCGTATGGTTCCTGAAGCTGCGGGGCCCCCCCGGAAGGGGACCAAGAGAAGCCCTACGGATTCCGAGGGCTTATCTGGGCAGGTGGCTCATCTTACTTCTGAGTTGAAGGAGATGAAAGCACTGCTGGAGTCCCTCAGGGACGGACGTGGTGCGGGCTTGGTTGAAGAGCCTGACCCAGTGCAGAGCATGGGTTCAGAACTCTCTGCCTTGGAGGACGATGCTATTTCCCTAGCAGCATCGGGTACTGATTTTCAGGATCAGCTTGACTCCGGCTCGCATCTGTCGGATGCCGGTTCGCATATCTCTTCCGATTCTCGGTCGGAAGAGGACGATTCTATAGTGGGTGCGTTAAAAAAAACTACTTTTGCCCGGTTGCAGCTGGATGCTCCGCAGAACCAACCTGTGACTTTCAGTGCGTTCTTTCGACGTCCTCCTGCTAGGTCGTCCTTTATGGTTCCCCCATCTGCCGAATATGTTAAGGAGGTTCATGCCTGTTGGGCAGACACTAAGGTCTTCTCACGGCTTACCTCTGATGGCAGGGTTCTGGTGGCCATGCAAGATGCACCCAAGTTTGGCTTGGGCCATATGCCTTCTGTTGAGCCCGCAATAGCATCCCTCATTGTGGCGCCAGATAAGGCTTTGAGAGAAAATGCCAGGTGTCCTCGTCCTCAGTGCCGGGTGACTGATGACCTGCTGTGTAGGGCCTATGACGCGGGGTCTCGTTTGGGGCGGCTTGGTAACTCGTTGTCTCATTTGTTACTGGGTCTCTCAGCCTCCTTGGAAGGCTTTGCAATTGATGCGCCCACTTGGGGGCTGTTGGACACGTTGTTTCATGCCTTTGCCCTTTTGTCAAGGGAAATCGGCCGTGTCCTGTCCAGCCTGGTTCAGGCACGCCGCCAAGTGTGGCTGGCTCAGTCTCCTTTGACTGAAGCCTGTAGACGGACCCTGATGAGCCTTCCAGTGGTTCCTGGAGAGTTGTTTGGCTCTGCTGCACTTGCAGCCTTGGTGCGGTCGGCCCAGTCTTCCCGTACCAAGCAGCAGTTGGCTGGCCTTCATCGCAGACCATCGCGGCATCCTGCTGCGGGTGCCTCGGCATCTCTTTCACGCACTTATGTTGCTCGGACTACACCCCCCATGGGGCCGCCGCGACCTGCTGCGGCACCTACTGCAGCGCCTACTGCAGGACCTGCTCGGGTCGCTTCCCGACCCGGACAGTTTCCTCGGCGGCCCTCCCGCCCTCTTCAGGGCAGGGGGTCTCGGAAATGACATCACCGAGCTGGCGGTGGGACACTTTACCCCGGACCAGCTCAGTTGTTGGGCTGCTCTCGTTCCCGATCCGTGGGTGGTGTCTACAATTACCCAGGGTTATGCACTACAGTTCCGAGATAGGCGCCTTGCTGGCCAAGGGTGCTATATTGCCTGTCGACCCCCTGCAGGATCCAGGGGGCTTTTATTCAAAATATTTTTTAGTCCCAAAAAAGACTGGCGGACTCCGCCCAATTTTGGACCTGAGAGGTCTGAATATTTTCTTGAAGGTTATCCCCTTCCACATGTTGAGCGTCAGGGATGTGCTTCAGGCAGTCTCCCCAGGCAACTGGTTCACCTTGGTCGACTTGAAGGACGCATACTTTAATGTCCCGATTGCACCGCATCATCAGCAGTTCCTCCGCTTTGCGTTTCAGGGCAAGCATTTTCAGTTCAGAGTCCTTCCGTTCGGTCTCTCCCTGTCCCCACGTGTGTTCACGCGGTGCGTAGCTGCGGCCCTGTGTCCTCTGCAGGCCAAGGGGCTGAAGATCCTGCCCTACTTGGACGACTGGCTCATCTGTGCGCCCACAGAAGCTCAAGCCGCTGCAGACACACGCACGCTGCTCGATCATATAGAGCTGTTGGTTCTTCATGTGAACTGCCAGAAGAGCAACTTAGTTCAACTTAGGTGGTCACGTTTCTCGACATCACAATGGACTCCTTAACCATGACTGCTCGACCATCGCCTCAGCGTGTCGAGGGCATTCTGCAGATGCTGCCCGCTTTTCTGCCCGGCCATGCACTCCCCTTTATTCTCTATCTTCATCTATTGGGCATGCTGACTGCTGCTGCTGCGGTAACACCCCTGGGGCTGCTGTCTCTGCGACCACTGCAAATGTGGCTCAACAGCCGGAGGCTGGACCCTTCTCTTACGCTGCACCGCCGCAAGAGGCTGCGGGTGTCCTCTTATTGCCTCGCGTCACTGGCTCAGTGGCGGGATGCAGCATTTATGACCCGGGGGGTTCCACTGGGCTCTCTGCCGTCTCGACGGGAGGTCGTCTCTACCGACGCATCCACCACAGGGTGGGGGGCGTCGTGGCAGCAGCAGATTGCCCGAGGGACATGGTCTCCGCAGGAAAAGCGGCAGCACATCAACGTCCTGGAGCTAGAGGCTGTGCGGCGGGCGTTGCAACACTTCCTCCCACGCCTGCGCCACAGGGTCGGACAATACTTTGGTGGTGTTTCATATCAACCATCAGGGGGAACACGGTCGATAGCCCTGCTGAGGCTGACCCAGAAGCTCTTGACTTGGGCGGCCCCTCTTTCCACCAGCCTCAGAGCAGCCCACATTGCAGGTGTCCAGAATGTTCCGGGCAATATTCTCTCTCCACTCCACCACTGGGGGAGTGGAGGCTCCATCCGGAGGTAGTGGAGATCATTTGGCAGAGGTACGGAAGGGTGGCTGTAGATCTGTTCGCGTCCAAGGAGACAACACATTGCCCCCTGTGGTTCTCCCTGGCAGACAGTGCCAGTCCCCTGGGTCAGGATGCGCTGGCACACGACTGGCCCAGGGTGCTGCTCTATGCGTTTCCGCCACTTCCCCTGATAGGCCCAACACTCCTGAGGGTCCTTCAGGAAGGGCATCAGGTCGTTCTGGTAGCCCCCCGGTGGCCGGGGAGGACCTGGTTTTCACTGCTGCACAGGCTCTGTTGCAGCTCTCCGATGCCTTTTCCCTGCAGGAAGGACCTCCTGTCACAACTAGGTGGTCAGATCCTGCATCCCAACCCCAGTCGCCTCCATCTCTGGGTTTGGCCGCTACAGGCCCCGGCGTGTCCTTCTCTGAGTATGACGGAGACATCGGGCATACAATGACTAATGCCAGGGCCCCTTCCACACGACTGGTGTACACTCATAAGTGGAAAGTCTTTAGCAGCTGGTGTCAGGCAAGACATGAGGACCCGGTGCACTGCCCTGTGTCTGTTATTTTGACCTTCTTTCAAGGACTGCTTTCCCAAGGTCGGTCTCCTTCCACTCTGAAAGTTTATGTTGCTGCCATCTCTTGCTGGCATTCAGGGATGAGTGGGGAAACGGTTGGCCGTAACAAAGATATCTCTTTGTTTCTGAGAGGCGCCCGTCGCTTGCACCTACCCACACGCCCTGTTGTGCCCGTGTGGGACCTCTCTCTTGTCCTCGCCGCCCTGCGATCTCCTCCGTTTGAACCATTGGCAGAGGCGAGCCTTGAGTGCGTGTCGAAAAAGACAGCTTTTCTCCTCGCCATGGCTTCAGTGAAACGGGTGGGTGAGCTCCATGCGTTGTCTGTTCATGAGTCCTGTTGCCGCTGGAACCCGGCTGGTTCTGGCGTCAAACTCTGGCCTGACGCTGCTTTTCTTCCCAAAGTGGCCTCTACTGCGAGCCATGCTGTGCCCCTCCAGCTTGCTCGCCTTGATGCAGGTGGGGCCGACGAGCCTCTCTGCCCTGTTCGGGCACTGGAGGCATATGTCAGACTCACAGCTTCCCTCTGGCAGTCTAATAGTCTGTTTGTTTGCTATGCTGGGCCCCGCAAGGGGCAGGCCCTTTCTAAACAGCGTCTGGCACGTTGGATTGTGGACGTGGTAGAACAAGCTTACGTTCTACAGGGCCGCCAGCCCCCTGCTGGTGTACGATGCCATTCCACCAGGAGCATTATTGTGTCATGGGCCGCCATGACTGGGGTTTCTCTGGAGGCTATATGTGCGGCAGCCTCTTGGTCATCCCCGAATACCTTTGCTAGGTTTTACAGGGTTAACCTGGCTGCCTTTCACCCAATGGAGGCGATCCTATCCCAAGGACCACCATCATCCCAGTGAGGTGGGCATGTTTTTTTTCTGGGGTCCTTTCTTTTCCATGTGTGATTCCTCAGGACTCTGTTGGTAATCGTCATCCAGTGCTTTAAGCACCGCCTCTGGCGGTCAGTAGGGATGAAATAGAACGAAAGTTACGACTGTAACTACGGTTCTATGAATCCTGGATGACCGCCAGAGCGCTCGGTCCCTCGGAATCATCGTGTTGTTCGCGAGAAGATTAAGGGACTGAGCTGTCGCTGTCACGTGACTATATGGGCTCCGGAGTCACCGGGGGTCACACGTGACCATGTTGGTATAAGATTCTCGACCTGTGCATGCGCAAGAGTGATCATTCAGTGCTTTAAGCACCGCCTCTGGCGGTCATCCTGGATTCATAGAACCGTAGTTACAGTCGTAACTTTCGTTTTTCTATATTATTTTATTTAATCTTTCTGTTTTCAAAGTGGACAATTTAGAAACCAGGACATCGTTACCCTGTTAATCCAAAGGGAAAGACCTCTTATGGCCGTGGAAGCAACAACACTGACTCGGGTGAAGCGGATCCTTTTTGTCAGTGACTGAGAATAATTTAAAACCAGGAACCCCTGAGGGTTCCTGGTTCACCCCTGAGGCCATTACATATCTGAGTCATTGTATTCACCTTTAAACTAAGGTACTGTAACTATATTGTGGGTAATGTTGGGAGTGACGGTGTTCTGCCAGAGTACTGCTGTATTGTACCTTAAAGTTAGGTTACAGTAAACTCTTTTCGTCGAAGCTGCAAAGAGTTTTGATTTCTGCTCAGTGTGGAGCAGTAATCCTCTCACTATTGACTGAGGTGTGCTTTCACAAGAGGGAGAAGGCCACTCCAGACACTTTTCAACTGAAGTGGTACACTCAAAAAGACTGATTGTCCTACAAGATGTCACCCTTTTCTGCTTTCCATGCCTTTTATTTTCGTATTTTATTTTCTCCACAGTGAAAAGAAGGGAAACTTACAGCCAGAATAGGGCCAATGCAGGTTTGGTGACTATCTTCACTGAAGCTGCTAAGTTCATGTTTTCCATGGATGACCCGGAAGCAACAAACACAGAGACAGTAAAGCAATCTTAAATGATTTATTAAAGGGTAGGAAAAGGGGTAGTGGAAGTGGAAGTGGATCTGACCACCTGGGAAGGCTCTGATCGCAGAATGTGGGAAGTGAGAGAGGAGAGCTATGTACCAACAACAGACAGGTTGCCTAGATGCTACAGGCTGATTTACCGGATGAGTGGTAGATAATTGACCGGAGGGCGTGATTCTGGCTGTGATTGCAGATGACAAACAGAGTTGCAGTTCCAGATCTGATGGTTGATCCACAGCAGAGGGTGGACAGGCAGATGCTGACTGGAGGACGCCAGCGGACAGCAGAAGCAATAGCTGTCTGGAGGACCAGGAGGGCTCAAGGGATTCTGAACTTCCAGAGGACTGGGTGATGATGACTGAGGAGAAACTTGACAGGAGACTGGAACAAGGTTTGATCTGAGGAGAAGAGGAACGAGGAATTAGTCGAGGGAACTCTTGGAAGAAGGAACAGACTTGGAACAAGATTCTGGGGAGGTACCACTCAGGTGAGCTAATGGTCTGATGCCTTCCATCCGTTTCCAGATGCCTTCGGTACTCTTCCTGATTGGCGTAGATGGATAACACCTGTGGCTGACGTCTGCCTGTCACACCCTGCAGGAAGTAGGTAAGAACAAAACAACACCTCTGCTGCACAGAGCCACATACCTGACAGAAGCAGCCAGAAAGAAATTAAGGCAAATGACCATTTTTACAACAGTGAGGGGAGTGAAGGAGATATTCATGGAGGATAGGCACATGGACTTCAGAGACCTTAGAATATAGAACTAATAAGGTGACCGCCAACAGTGTCATTTATCAAAGCCATGACTTCAATGTTGATATTGGTGCATGCTCCAAAACAGAGATAGAACTTAACAGGAATAACCTTTGTCTCACACCAAAACTCTCCACTGAGATGTTATAATGGTTATTTAGGCAAACTTTTACAAAAGGGAGTTTGAAAGACTGTAGTTGTTCTTCAAAGCACTTGACCGAATGTCAAAGCCGGGAAGTCACTCACAGTTTGCTGTAATGACGACTCCCAAGATTACACTTCATAAATGGAGGCTAATAGTTTTCCTAACATAGATTTCACTGAACCATGACATCAACTTCTGAAAATATGTTGCTCTTATGGGTTTGGGAAAGGCTTCTGTCTGGACTTTGTCAAATAATTGTCCAAACTCCTCGAGAGAATGAGCTGAATGAGGCAAATGAGTGCACAAATCTCTAACGACTACTGCGCTGCTACTATAAAAGGAGCATGCTGAGGAGAAAAACCCATTGTATGGAGAGTATGGTCTTGAGAAATGTTTCAGCCCCTTTACATCTTTTTCCAACTCACACATCGCTTGTAAAATTTAAAAAGTATTGTTTGACAAAGAACTAATACAGCTTAAAACTGCATATAAAGTAGGGATTAGTGAGAACAAGATGTGATTGTTTTTTCTACTTTTTAGTTTCGACTTAATAACCTGTCTCTGACATAAGGCTCCATGTGGAATGTGCAAACATTGTACAGCACGCTCTCTGTATGAGATGACAACACTGTTTCTCTCCAGTGTATGTCAGTTCCATGGTAACCCACCATGGGGGTACCGATGACTGCAGCCCTGGCAGAGAGCAAGGCTGTGTGTGCTGACACACAGGCGGGCTGGGGGCTGTGGGGAATTCAATATGTGCAGGACGTCAGCACTTAGCGCTTGTACATGCGCTCACCTGCCCGATCAGTCACAGCCTCCGAGGGAAAACAATCCGGACCCTGGCAATGTTACACTAAGGAAAGCTATTTTTCTGGGGTTTTGGGGATTTTTACTAATCTATTTGTCCCTGATTCACTCAGCAAAGTGGTTGGAAAGTGAATGCAGATGATTCTTCATCTCATTCTACTTCTCACAGAGTTAAACAGAAAGAAATATACATATTCGTCTGAAATGGCTCCAGGAATCCACGCACAACCATATCTCCAGAAATGGTCCAGTAATTGACCATTTCTTTCCGAAACACCATTGCTGTAATGGCAGCCAGGCTTGACTTCTCTATAATAGAGGATTTCTTCATGGACACATTCCAATGACCAGCCTCTGAGCATCAAAAGGTAAAATACTCCACACATGTGCAACATAAAACTAAAGGAAATTTTCCACCATGACTTCCTAAAGTTAGATGTTAAAACTGACTGGTTATGTAGATTTTGTCCTCTGATCATAAGTGTATCTTCCTCCTGATGTAGTGGTGCTATAATCCAGGTATCCAGGTCTCCCCCCCCCCCCCCCCCCCCCCCCCACACACACACACACACCACAAAAGTGGAGCCCAGAATGAGGTTAAAAACTTTGAAGTCAGACCAGAACAGCATCAATCTCAGATAAATCAGATACCTGGAACTAATGGGTTAGGGTTAAGGGTTAAATAGCTAGAATGGATTTTTACCGAACTACACTAATGCCAAATTTTGACAGCAGTGGACAACAAAAAGCAGAGCTCCGACCGGAATTACAATCGGCTATCTAATGAAACATTTTATGGTAATTACATAGTGTTTAAACCCATATTCAAATCACTTTTAAATCAGATGAGGGTTGTAATCCAAAGAGAAAGCCACCTTAGTTACTGAAAATGTTCCCGAAGTGGAAACACACCTTGAGACAACGGCGTTAACATCCTGCCAATCTGCTTATTTCTCTTTTTTAGTCCCTCAGCTCTCAGTGCAGTCATTGTGTCCTTTCAATAAGGTTGCAACTATATCCCGTAAAAGAAGAAATCATCTCATGACTCAAACTTGAATGATGTGGGGTCTATTAAATCAAACAGAATTTAGTTTTTTTTTCTAAATTTTAAATATTCATGCAGATCACATCATAAATCTTAAATAGGACACATATGCTGCAACTAGTCATTGAAGAAAACCATTACTTCTCACTTAAACTGTTTGTTATATTTTCATCATTGGACAAATGTCACAATGTTTGGTGACGAACAATAAATAACTCATATTTCCATCAGCATGGCTCTGACAAATGCAAGGCTAAAGAAAAATGTATTTCATGGTTGTGGATTAAAGAAGACAAATGGTTTGTAATTCCATGCATTATAACAACATTTCCAGAGCTTCTTTTCGGGGGCATGCCCAATCGTTTCTGGCACAACTTCACCAACTGCCAGGGTGTATAGACGGTGCATAGAGAGGGACAAAGATGCGGTGAGGTAAAGACTGTCCATTCTTTGCAAAAGGTGCCATCGTTTGGGCCATCGTTATAGTGTTACAATCCAACTGGAGCCATGCAGGATCCGACAGCCTTGCCCCCTCCCTTCATTATTTTGAAATAATACAGGATCCACTTTACACTTCCTATGTCTTTGCTCAATCACAAGTAGACTTGTTCCGTATTGAAGAGCGATGACGGACGAGGACTATCTGTCATGCTGCAGTGCCATGGAGCCAGTGGGAAATACGCCATTAACTAAAATGGCTTTTATTTGTCACTGCACTGATAATGCATGGATGATGGAGTCTGTGTGAATGAGGGGAAAGCTTTTACTACTGCTACTACTTTATTTATAAAGCACTTTAAAACAACAACAGCTGTGACAAAGCGCTATACAGTAAATAATCAAGAAACATTTAAAATGAGAAAAAAAACAAAAGATTACAATAGAAACCTAAAAAAAATAAGAGCAAAAGTCCCAAAGTGTTAAAAGCCAAGGAACAAAAATAGGTCTTAAGGCAAGTTTTAAAAGTAGACAATAAAGAGGCACTTCTAACATGGAACGGCAAGGCGTTCCATAATTTAGACCAGCCTGTCTCCTCTGAGCTTAAGTTAAGATCTTGGTACCTCCAGGAGCAGCTGGTCAGCTGAACTGAGGCAACGAGCAGGAGAGTATGGGTGAAGCAGCTCAGAGAGGTCAGATGGGGCTAGACCATGACAATGGCTGAGTCCACTTTGGAGAGCATTACAGTAATCGAGTCGAGTTGTAATAAAGGCATGACTTACTGCTTTTGTTTTAAGAGAATAGACTTTATCTTTGCCAGCTGTCTAAGGTGATAAAAACTGGACTTGACCACTGCTCCAATCTGGTGATCTAGTTTAAGAACACCATCTATTTTAAAACCCAAGTTTAAAGCCCTGTAAGGCGCCAAGGGGCTCAAATAGACAGGAGATTGTTCACAAGATCTACTGGGACAAAACACCATCACCTCTGTTTTCTTGTCATTTAAAGTTAAAAAGTTTGAAGCCATCCAGGCTTTAATGTCTTCAAGACACAATAGTAGGGACTTGATCGAAAACACTCCTTTTTTAGTGGCATGTATATCTGACTGTTGTCAGCATAAAAGTGAAAGGGGATCCCATGTTTCCTGAGTATTGAACCCAAAGGAAGCAAATAAAGAGGAAAATAAAGGGACCAAAGACTGAGCCCTGAGGATCCCTATAATGTAGAGGAGTGGGTGAGGATTTAAAATCAGCAATTTTTACAGACATGGTCCTATAATATCTAAACAAGATAATAAAATATTGTGGTCCCCTGTATCAAAGGCAGCAGTTAGGTTAAGCAAAACAAGAACAACATATTCACCTGAATCATTTGCCCTGAATATGTCATTGAAAACTCTCACTAAAACAGACTCTGTACCATGCTGAGTTTTAAAACCTGGCCTGGAGATGGGCCTAACATTGGCTAAAACAGTTTGGTCAAGGCCAGACTTCAGGAGAGGCTGCCCCACAGCGTGCTTAAAACTTACAGGGCCAACACCTGACAGCAAGCTGCTGTTTCCAGTAGCAAAGATGATCTGTCCTATGCTGGGAAAAGCCTCCTTAAATAACTTGGGGGCAGCAGGATCACAAGGAGAACCTGATGACCTAATATGTTCAACAATATCTTTTAAAAAGGTCAGATTCACTGGTTCAAATGTATTGTTGTGCAATCAAGCTATGAGGGGAAATCAAAACTTGAGTCAAGTAATGCTGAGACTTTTACAGGCTCTCCAGAGGACGAACACAGTCATGCCAGGAAAGGCTTGCCGGAAGTCCAGGCTACGACCACACCAATGGAATAGTAATGTTTGTGTTGTCCGGTCTGCTCATTACAACCAAATGGAGGTTAAGGTCTTTTTCAATTAGCACCAAATGTCCGCTAGCATAGCATTATTAGCCTCCCGGATAACATTAGTACTACCACCAAGTCAACGCAACTACGATTCATTTTAAACACAATGCCAGTTTTTGTTTCACTCCACCATTGTTCAGTGGCGATATGAGCTTTATTACCGCATTAATATGAAACATTAATGTCGATTTAATGGTGTTTTGTATAACTTTAGGGTTAACCCATCAAGAAAACGATCGCTACAGCGCCCCCTTGCCTCTGAGGAGGAATAATTGCATTAATAAAATCAAGTGTCCTAAAG